>NC_084569.2:37132458-37432458 GCF_033978685.3 Nerophis lumbriciformis | reverse complement strand
TTGAACTCCGCCAAAGCTGCCCTTTGTCACCAATTCTGTTCATAACTTTTATGGACAGAATTTCTAGGCGCAGTCAAGGCGTTGAGGGGATCTGGTTTGGTGGCTGCAGGATTAGGTCTCTGCTTTTTGCAGATGATGTGGTCCTGATGGCTTCATCTGGCCAGGATCTTCAGCTCTCACTGGATTGGTTCGCAGCTGAGTGTGAAACGACTGGGATGAGAATCAGCACCTCCAAGTCCGAGTCCATGGTTCTCGCCTGGAAAAGGGTGGAGTGCCTCTCCGGGTTGGGGAGGAGATCTTGCCCCAAGTGGAGGAGTTCAAGTACCTCGGAGTCTTGTTCACGAGTGAGGGAAGAGTGGATGGTGAGATCGACAGGCGGATCGGTGCGGCGTCTTCAGTAATGCGGACGCTGTATCGATCCGTTGTGGTGAAGAAGGAGCTGAGCCGGAAGGCAAAGCTCTCAATTTACCGGTCGATCTACGTTCCCATCCTCACCTATGGTCATGAGCTTTGGGTTATGACCGAAAGGACAAGATCACGGGTACAAGCGGCCAAAATGAGTTTCCTCCGCCGGGTGGCGGGTCTCTCCCTTAGAGATAGGGTGAGAAGCTCTGCCATCCGGTAGGAGCTCAAAGTAAAGCCGCTGCTCCTCCACATGGAGAGGAGCCAGATGAGGTGGTTCGGGCATCTGGTCAGGATGCCACCCGAACGCCTCCCTAGGGAGGTGTTTAGGGCACGTCCGACCGGTAGGAGGCCGCGGGGAAGACCCAGGACACGTTGGGAAGACTGTCTCCCGGCTGGCCTGGGAACGCCTAGGGGTCCCCCGGGAGGAGCTGGACGAAGTGGCTGGGGAGAGGGAAGTCTGGGCTTCCCTGCTTAGGCTGCTGCCCCCGCGACCCGACCTCGGATAAGCGGAAGACGATGGATGGATGAGATGGATGATGTGTCTTATGTCTAAATACCACTAGTTAAAAATAGAAAATCACAAGTGTGGCCCCAGGACTTTTTTGGCCCACAGCTTATTTTCTATTGGCCCTCTGCCTTTTTTTATGAATACAATTAATTCATTATTAATGGGATGTATTATTAAATATTACACTAACTTGCCTTGTCAACTACAACACAAAAATAAGATGCTGATATTTTGTTCAGATATCTTAGCATACATTGACCTACATTTAAGGGTCATATTAAGTAGCGCACCGCACGTTGTGTAAACAATGCACACTGAGGCACAACACACGGCATGCTAGCAACGACCGGGCTACTACAACATGCAAAAGCCAGAGCTGGAAGACCCTCCTGCCTCGTTAAGATCTCCCGTTTGGGAACATTTCAGCTTCGCGGTGCGATACAACAATGGATAACATCGCTTCAACGAAGAGAAAGACGAACAAACACAGCTCCCACCGCATTCAAGCAGCCTCTCCTCGGCGAGTCAGGCAGGGCTAAAGCAATAACAAATGTTTTTATAGCAGCAGATTTAAGACCATATTGCATTAAAAACTGTATAATAAATGTGTGACTTCTATGGTGGAAGAACAATGAGCCCATATATAGCCCAAAAATACCTTAAAATAAGTATATTCTCACTAATAACAAGTGCACTTTTCTTGGTATACATTTTTTTTTACCTTTTTGCTCAATATGTTGAAAAATATTCTTAAATGAAGTAAATGCTAGTGCCATTATCTTGACATAATGATATGCGCTCGCCATTACATTTCTTGAAACCAGCAAACTTATACTAAAAACTGATTTATTGTTCTTAATGGAAAGGCAACAAGGCAAGCGCTTGTTACTCTCGGGGTCTCCTAGCCGCTCAGGCAAATCATATTGTCTAAAGATGCATTTTTCCATGGATAACATGACATCATCGCGCCAAGTGCGTGCTCTTTCAGTCAATTAGTGCGCATATATACAGCCCGGCCCCCAGCCAAATTTTTTTTATTGTAATTTTGAAGAATTAATCTGAATGTGCATGAACTATTTCTGTTCAAAATTGTTAGAAATGTCACATGTTAAATGTTTAAATATTAACTGTCCTTTTACTGTACTGTGCCAACTGTACTACTATATGAGTACGTATTTTCTCTTGTTTCATTGAAAATAAAACAGCAAAGTCCATTTGGCTGTCATCTGTTTTAATTATGAGACACAATTGTGTCAAAATCATGATTTTTTTTTTTCATGCTTGAAATAAGAAATTATTACTTTAAAAAAGTAGTTTTATACTTGTGAGTGTTGATGACACAGCTTTACATCAGTAAATATTCTAGTTTCAAGCATGTTTTACTCAAAAAAGGTCATAAAATCTCAGCAACAAGCGGTAATATCTTACTGAGATCATTTAGGACCAAAACCCTTAAAACAAGTAAAACACTCTAAAATAAAATCTGCTTAGTGAGAAGAATTATCTTATCAAACAGAAAATAAGCAAATATCACCCTTATTTGAGATATTTAATCTTACTTAGATTTCAGTTTTTGCAGTGCATTTCAAACCTCAGAGTGTGATTAGACAAACATTTTGTCGATCACACTAAAGCAAATGATGCTTTTCTCTTCATATAGCAAAGAGGGGAGCGAGACAGCCAAAATCAAGCAGTTCTCACCAAACTAAAGTGCGCTGCAGGTAAGAAAACAATATAAAATGTTGTGTTCGTCAATGTAATACCCTATATTTGTTGGATTATTATTTTCATTATTTGGTGTTCCACATGCTTCCCCATCATGTTTTATAGGTCTGGCGGAGCTCGCCTCTCGAAAATATAAACCGGCTGCCAAGTGCTTCCTGCAGGCATCCTTTGATCACTGTGACTGTCCAGAGGTAAGTTTAGTTCTCTTCGTACTTTGGGATACGAGCTTACCGTATTTTTCGGACTATAAGTCGCAGTTTTTTTCATAGTTTATGAAAGTTGCATAATGTTTTTTTCCTTCTTTATTATGCATTTTCGGCAGGTGCGATTTATACTCCGGTGCGACTTATACTCCGAAAAATACGGTAATTGGTCAGCGTTGCCCATTGAAATGAACTGAAATCAAGATCATTTGTGCTTGTCCCCCTAAAAACATCACCATTTTGTAAAATGTAAAATACCTTTTAAAAAGAAAAACTAACTTTTAGATAAGAAATATTGTATGAAAAATAACACAATAGAATGTACTATGAACAATTACAGTAGTCCGATGTAATAATAATGTATGAAATTTACCTTGTAGAGCGCACTTCTATGGTATCTCCTAGAGATGCGCGGATAGGCAATTATTTAATCCGCAACCGCATCACACAAGTCGTCAACCATCCGCATCCACCCGAACCAATATTTTATCAAAACCACACCCGCCCGCCATCCGCCAGTTGTTATATATCTAATATAGACGATGCAAGCATATTAGTGAGGTTATAAAGCTTTTGCCTGTTAAAGAAAGGAGACTGAGCCAATGGAGCAGAGACATTCAATGCGTGCCACGCATTAATATCTCTTGGCCACGCATTAGTGGCTAAGATATATTAATGCGTGATAATATTATTTATCATTATTATAATATTATTGTCATTTCCATTAAGAAAGTGTTGACTATTGTTGCCAATGCCCTCAGATCAGGAGTGCGTTCCTCACACTTTGTGTGCGCAGTTGCAGAAAGCAGAACGAGGCTTTTAAGAAGTTAAAACAATGTTTTAGAAAGACTAGGCCTATATTTTCGTTAGGTAAAAAAAAATTTCTGAATTTATTTCAATGAATATTAACTTGTTAACGTTATAATGCTCAAATAGGGACGAGGGCGGGGTGCACAGTGAAGCAGTGAACAATTTCGCCACAAAGATGAACCTTTATTGATTGATCTGCAGCCATGACAAAATATCAGACAATCTCCATTGTCAACGACAGGCAGGAAAATAAAGATAAACACATAGCCTATGTTGTAGGCATAGGCTCATACGTTTTTAAGTTGAAATAAAAAAATAAATAAAAAATGTGCCTCATAAGCCTTAGGCTGTCAATCACGCGCACAAACTTAAATTATACAATAACATATATGTATGTCATCTCTATTTAAACAAAAATAAATTAAATAAATAATAATAATAAATTACCTGCAACTTATTGGCCAAGGCAAATAGCTGAAGGGGGGAAATCAAATCCATCAGACTGCACTTTATCATCAAACTTGAATTATAATGAAAATAGACGGTCACGACAAACAAAGCAGGCTAAATATCCTTACATTGTCGCCAATCGGAGATGCGCTTCACTTGAAAGCGAGGCCAAATAATTATTCACACATAGTAGTATATCTCGAATAGAAAAAAAACACAATAAACAACGCAATTGCCTTAATTCCTTTGCATTGTAGTGTGCCCAAACAACACGTAACCATCAAAATGATTTAGCTGACTGAACTCAATATAGGTTAGACATGGGCTTATTTGGTATAGCCTATAGGTAACGTAGACTAATTCGTTTAACATATCCAACCGTATGTCTACTTACTTTTTTTTTTTGTTAGCACTATGCAGGAATAAAATGGCATCTACAGTGCCAGGATTCATGCGAGAGCGCCTGGCCTCTAAAATGCGCCCTGCTGCGCTGAAGGAGCGCTCACTTGCGCCACTTGTTGCTGGGACGCGGTGCCTGATTAATAATTGACTGTTTCAAAGAGTGCTGCTCGTTTTTCGTATGTGGGTAACAACATTTAACTATGTATATATATTTCCGAATTGGTTCAACTGCCAACCGCCCGCATCTATTTAAAATCTATTTTTAAACCGCGGACTCCGCGGTTGTGTCCGCAAACCGCGCATCTCTAGTATCTACTGTTTCTCCGTCAAACCCACCATCACCAGTTTCCCCTTATTTTGTATTGAGGAATGTCTGCCGGTTAAAATATTTTAACATACAGTTAGGTCCATAAATATTTGGACATTGACACAATTTTCAGTATTCCAGCTCTGTACAACACCACAATGGATTTGAAATGAAACAATCAATATGTGCTTTAAGTGCAGACTTTGAGCTTTAATTTGAGGGTATTTATATCAAAATCAGGTGAACGGTGTAGGAATTACAACACATTTTATATGTGCCTTCCACCTTTTAAGGGACCAAAAGTAATTGGACAATTGGCTACTTAGCTGTTCCATGGCCAGGTATGTGTTATTCCCTTGTTTTTTTCATTTATTTCATTTACAAAGAGCAGATAAAAGGCCTAGATGTCATTTCAAGTGTGGTATATTCATTTGGAATCTTGGGAGGTCATCTCTCAATATGAAGCCCAAAGAGCTGTCACTATCAGTGAAGCAAGCCATCATTAGGCTGAAAAACCAAAACAAAGCCACCAGAGAGATAGTAAAAACATGAGATGTGGCCAAATCAACTGTTTGGTACATTCTTAAAAAGAGAGAACGCACTGCTCAGCTCAGCATCACCAAAAGACATGGAAGACCACGGAAAACAAGTGTGGTGGATGACAAGAAAATGCCCTTCACAACAGTTGACCAGATCAAGAAAACTCTCCAGGAGGTACAGTGTATCTGTGTCCATGTCAAGAATTAAGAGAAGACTTCACCAGAGGAAATACAGAGGTTTCATCACAAGGTGTAAACCATTGGTGAGCCTCAAAAACAGGAAGGCCAGATTAGAGTTTGCCAAGAAACATGTAAAAGAGCCTGTGCAGTTCTGGAACAACATCTTATGGACAGATGAGACAAAGATCAACTTGTAGCAGAATGATGGAAAGAGAAGAGTATGGAGAAGGGAACTGGATTTCTTATATTTATTGATGATGTGACAGCTGACAAAAGCAGCAGAATGAATTCTGAAGTGTTTCGGGCTATATTATCTGCTCATATTCAGCCAAATGCTTAAAAATTCATTGGACGGTGCTTCACAGTGCAGATGGACAATGACCCCAAGCATACTGCGTAAGCAACCAAATAGTTTTTTTAAGGCAAAGAAGTGGAATGTCACCTGACCTGAATCCCATTGAGCATGAATTTCACTTGCTGAAGGGAAAATGCCCAAAGAACAAGCAGGAAGTGAAGACAGCTGCAACAGAGGCCAAACAGAGACCAAACCCAGCGTCTGGCGATGGCTACGGGTTCCACACTTCAGGCTGTCATTGACTGCAAAGGATTTGCAACAAAGTATTAAAAAGTGACAATTTGATTTATGATTATGTTAGTTTTTCCAATTACTTTTGGTCCCTTAAAAAGCCTGATTTCACCTTATTTTGATATAAATACCCTCAAATTAAAGCTCAAAGTCTGCACTTAAAGCACATCTTGATTGTTTCATTTCAAATCCATTGTGGTGTTGTACAGAGCTGGAATACTGAAAATTGTGTCAATGTCCAAATATTTATGGACCTAACTGTACTTAATTGGCGTCGGCAACTCATTCTCCTTCAGTATGATGCAGATAAGCAGTGCTATGCTTGAATTGCTTTGCCAAGTCGGCTCCACACAGTCATGTTTTTGATGATTACCGTATTTTCCGCACTATAAGCCGCCCCGGGTTATTAGCCGCACCTTCAATGAATGGCATATTTCAAAACTTTGTTCACCTATAAGCCGCCCCGGGTTATAAGCCGCGCCTACGCTGCGCTAAAGGGAATGTAAAAATAGGTCAGTCAAACTTTAATAATATATTACAAACCAGCGTTCTAACAACTCTGTTCACCCCCAAAATGTAATGTGCAAATGTGCAATCACAAAAATAGTAACACTCAAATTAGTGCAGAGCAATAGCAACATCAATAACTCAACGTTGCTCGAACGTTAATGTCACACAACACACAAAATAAACATTTAAAGCTCACTTTCTGAAATTATTCCTCATCCATAAATCCCTCAAATTCTTCTTCAGTGTCTGAATTAAAAAGTTGGGCGAATACGGCATCCAAAATGGCCGGCTCCGTCTCGTCGAAGTCATCAGAGTCAATGTCGCTGTTGTTGTCCAGCAGTTCCGTGAATCCTGCCTTCCGGAAAGCTCGGACCACAGTTGTGACCGATATATGCGCCAGGCATTTACAATCCACTGGCAGATGTTGGCGTATGTCGTCCGGCGCTGTCTCCCTGTCTTAGTGGCGCAGGTCATCTTGTTGCTTCCTCTACCTACGCACCATTGATTCATTTATGTTTAATTCTCTCGTTGCTGCTCTATTTCCGTGTTCTACTGCGTGACTTATTGCCTTGAGTTTGAATTCTGCGTTGTACGCGTGTCTCTTAATAGGAGCCATTTTGTGGTCTTTACAGATGTAAACACACAAATGAAATGAAACGTAATATCCGCGCGCTTCTTCTTCTACGGGGGCGGGTGCTTACCTTGGTGGTTGCTTACAGTATACTGTAAGCAACCACCAAGGTAAGCACCCGCCCCCGTAGAAGAAGAAGCGCTTCTTCTTCTATAGAAGAAGAAGCGCTTCCTCTTCTATGGGGGCGGGTGCTTACCTTGGCGGTTGCTTACCGTAGAAGAAGAAGCGCTTCCTCTTCTACGGGGAAAAAAGATGGCGGCTGTTTACCGTAGTTGCGAGACCTAAACTTTATGAAAATGAATCTTAATATTAATCCATATATAAAGCGCACCGGGTTATAAGCTGCACTGTCAGCTTTTGAGAAAATGTGTGGTTTTTAGGTGCGGCTAATAGTGCGGAAAATACGGTACTTTCTTTATTGCAATTAACATTGTCCGTTGCTTCTTCTCAGTACTGTCCTTCACACTCACTTTCGTCATTCCTATGGCTGGAAAAACAAAGTTTCATCGATCTAAAGCACTGGTGTCAAACTCTAGCCCCATTGTTTTATGTGGCCCGCAAAATATTGAGCGTCAAAAAAGTATTATTGCTCAATATATTGTTTCTTTTGTGCAATCATGAGGCGGTAATACTGTTTCATATATATTCACTATTACAAACAGCCCTCTTAGGGCAGCCATAACTGCCATGTGGCCCTCAATGAAAACAAGTTTGACACCCATGAGCTAAAACTATAAGCTAAGACCGGCAAGTATTGTTGTCCCGATACCAACATTTTGGTATCGGCACCGGCACCAATATGTATTCCGATACTATTCAAAAGAAAGGACACCACAAAAAACATTCATTGTTTTTTTGTTTTTTTTTTAACAGAAAATCTAATGATACATTAAACAAACGTTTCTTATTGCACTCAAAGAACAATTTTAGAAAATGAAAAAAATAATTGAAAGGCTTTAAACATACTGGGCTTTTCTTATTGCACTCAAAGAACAATTTACAAATCTACATATTACATATAGCCTGACATTATCCAGGATTAGGTTAAAATAGAATAGAACAGGCATGTGATTTTTCCGTCTAAAGTCGGAATTCCGTCTTTTTTAATCTCGGGGGAAAAAAAAAAATTACTCCCGTTTTTCCGTTTTTTTTCCGACCTTAAATCAAGATTCGAGACGTAGTTTATATTACGCCGTAGTTGATTGGTCGATATGTTCCTTGTGACCAATCAGGACATCTGTTATGAATGATGACGTTAAGAACGTCATCATTCATAATGGTTATTACCGCCATTTTCCATATGTAAACGATGTCGGTTCTCGAGAGAAAGGACGCTTTACGAGTAAAATAAATTGATAAACATGTCAAAAATAAGTTTCGATGGGACTGGATGGAAAGGGAAATCACTGATACTGTTGGGAAGAAGGAAGTTACGACTTTGTTCGGTGATTTTATTCGGAAAATCGATCGTCCCGGAAAGGTTTTGTGCACGTGGTGTCATGATAATATTGACTATGGATCACGAAGTTTCAAGGCTTTGGAAGTACATGCGAAACGCCAAAAACATATGAAACAACTTAAAGCAAGGTATGTTCTATTAATGATGTTTTCATGTCTTTAAACACTAAAATATTTTTTTCAAATGGTGCTGTCTTTGTTCATTTTAGCATGTTAAATTGGTGAAAAACCAGGAGCTTCGGGGGGCGTCGCCCCCCTTGTCCCCCCACCAGGGCACCGCCCTGGACCTGGCTGGGGGCCTTCGTCCCTCAGACCCCCGGAAATTTTTTCAGTCTTTTTCATTGTGGTCAAATCACATGCCTGATAGAAAGCTTTATTGGCATTGTATTACATTATTCCTGAATTAAGACAAATACAATAATTAGGAAGTACTAAAAACAATACTATGGCTAAAACTACACAGATAAGACATAGAGCAGGTAAAACACACGTTCTTAAGGATATAACACAAATTGTAGGATTTTTTTTTAACGAAATTCATTCAATTCACTTGCATTAGTTCACGCTATGTGGGCGGTTAAACTCCTTGTGCATGTGTGGATGCTTGTCCTTTAAATATTTACCTAAGTTTGAAGTATTGCCACCTTTTGCGAGGCATGTTTTAAACCACCGCGAGTGGCGCTTCCGTCTTCATAACTTCACCTTTATCGTTAGTTTTAAAGCCCAAATACTTCCATATGGCGCGTCTCTTTATTAACCAATATAATTGCCGTTTCTGCCGTTCTTCCTCTTCTGTCTCCAATGCTGTTTCCGCTTGTATGTGCTACATGTAAGTGTTGACTCACTCAATATGCGCCTTGGCTCATATTACCAGCAATGTCTCTGCTGCGCGCCAACATGCGCATGAAATAAAAGGTACCTGTATATTTCAAAGGCAGTATAGTACCTTTTTTATATCATTAGTACTGGTATACCATACCAGTGTTTTTCAACCACTGGTTGAACCACTAGTGTGCCGTGAGATACAGTCTGGTGTGCCGTGGGAGATTACCTAATTTCCATCCATCCATCCATCTTCTTCCGCTTATCCGAGGTCGGGTCGCGGGGCAGCAGCCTAAGCAGGGAAGCCCAGACTTCCCTCTCCCCAGCCACTTCGTCCAGCTCTTCCTGTGGGACCCCGAGGCATTCCCAGGCCAGCCGGGAGACATAGTCTTCCCAACGTGTCCTGGGTCTTCCCCGCGGCCTCCTACCGGTCGGACGTGCCCTAAACACCTCCCTAGGGAGGCGTTCGGGTGGCATCCTGACCAGATGCCCGAACCACCTCATCTGGCTCCTCTCGATGTGGAGGAGCAGCGGCTTTACTTTGAGCTCCCCCCGGATGGCAGAGCTTCTCACCCTATCTCTAAGGGAGAGCCCCGCCACCCGGCGGAGGAAACTCATTTCGGCCGCTTATACCCGTGATCTTGTCCTTTCGGTCATGACCCAAAGCTCATGACCATAGGTGAGGATGGGAACGTAGATCGACCGGTAAATTGAGAGCTTTGCCTTCCGGCTCAGCTCCTTCTTCACCACAACGGATCGATACAGCGTCCGCATTACTGAAGACGCCGCACCGATCCGCCTGTCGATCTCACGATCCACTCTTCCCTCACTCGTGAACAAGACTCTGAGGTACTTGAACTCCTCCACTTGGGGCAAGATCTCCTCCCCAACCCGGAGATGGCACTCCACCCTTTTCCGGGCGAGAACCATGGACTCGGACTTGGAGGTGCTGATTCTCATCCCAGTCGCTTCACACTCGGCTGCGAACCGATCCAGTGAGAGCTGAAGATCCTGGCCAGATCATCTGCAAAAAGCAGAGACCTAATCCTGCAGCCACCAAACCAGATCCCCTCAACGCCTTGGCTGCGCCTAGAAATTCTGTCCATAAAAGTTATGAACAGAATGGGTGACAAAGGGCAGCCTTGGCGGAGTCCAACCCTCACTGGAAACGTGTCCGATTTACTGCCGGCAATGCGGACCAAGCTCTGGCACTGATCATACAGGGAGCGGACTGCCACAATCAGACAGTCCGATACCCCATACTCTCTGAGCACTCCCCACACGACTTCCCGAGGGACACGGTCGAATGCCTTCTCCAAGTCCACAAAACACATGTAGACTGGTTGGGCAAACTCCCATGCACCCTCAAGGACCCTGCCGAGAGTATAGAGGTGGTCCACAGTTCCACGACCAGGACGAAAACCACACTGTTCCTCCTGAATCCGAGGTTCGACTATCCGGAGTAGCCTCCTCTCCAGTACACCTGAATAGACCTTACCGGGAAGGCTGAGGAGTGTGATCCCACGATAGTTAGAGCACATCCTCCGGTTCCCCTTCTTAAAGAGAGGAACCACCACCCCGGTCTGCCAATCCAGAGGTACCGCCCCCGATGTCCACGATGTTACCTAATTTCATCTACCGTATTTTTTGGAGTATAAGTCGCACCGGAGTATAAGTCGCACCTGCCAAAAATGCATAATAAAGAAGGAAAAAAACATATATAAGTCGCACTGGAGCCCGGCCAAACTATGAAAAAAACTGCGACTTATAGTTCGAAAAATACGGTATTTGGGTTAAAAATATTTTTTGCAAACCAGTAATTATAGTCTGCAAATTATGTGTTGTTGTTGAGTGTCGGTGCTGTCTAGAGCTCGACAGAGTAACCGTGTAATACTCTTCCATATCAGTAGGTGGCAGCCAGTAGCTAATTGCTTTGTAGATGTCGGAAGCAGCGGGAGGTAGTGTGCAGGTAAAAAGGTATCTAATGCTTAAACAAAAAATAAACAAAAGGTGAGTGCCCCTAAGAAAAGGCATTGAAGCTTAGGGAAGGCTATGCAGAATGAAAGTAAAACTGAACTGGCTACAAAGTAAACAAAAACAGAATGCTGGACGACAGCAAAGACTTACTGCGGCGCAAAGACGGCGTCCACAATGTACATCCGAACATGACATGACAGTCAATAATGTCTCCACAAAGAAGGATAAAAACAACTGAAATATTCTTGAATGCTAGATGCGAGAATATCGCTCAAAGGAAGACATGAAACTGCTACAGGAAAATACCAAAAAAAGAGAAAAAGCCACCAAAATAGGAGCGCAAGACAAGAACCAAAACACTACACACAGGAAAACAGCAAAAAATGGCGTGATGTGACAGGTGGTGACAGTACAATGACTTTTTACTGTCAACTGAGTTTTGTTTTTTTAATGATTTCTGCTGGTGGTGTGCCTCCGGATTTTTTCAACGCAAAAAATGTGCCTTGGCTCAAATAGGTTAAAAAACACCAGTACCATACAACACTACTAGCGAGTCAGACACTGGATGTTTTGGTCAGATCATTCAGGGTTATAACTGTATCATTCGCTACGCCAACTAATGGGGGAGAGGCTCGTTACCCGAAATTTTGGTTACAACCTCGAGCATAAAAATTACCTGAGAGAGAGCTCGTATTTCGAAAACCCCAATTCCAAGATACCACTGTATTCATCATTGTATTCACCCGAATGGGAAGAGCCTCCATGCTGTTCCATTTGGTTCTTATTCCATTTTTGGTTTTGGTGGGTTTTAGGGACCACCGGCCAACAATATTGCTCTCTGTAAAAATGAGCTATGCTTTGTCATTTGCGAGACAGTATATTACGACTTGATTGATATGCAGAATGAATTGATTTAATTTTATGCTTGAACTACCAAATAATAAAAAAACAAAAACATGAGCTATATCATTTTTAAAGGGTAATTAAATTACGTGTTACATTTCATAGTACATGTGACATTTCATAGTGTTATTATACTTTACCTTTTTGAAGTTTGTGTTTTGTGCATTAAAAGATGGTTAAGGTTGAACAAAATTTGAACATTTCAAAAAGACTTTGAGAATGAGTGTCCAAAGTCCAGCCTGGTTCTCATTTAAAAGTTTTTAAATTGCTTTGAAGAAAAAGTTAAATGTTATCACATAAGCAACAAAGCTCAGTTTTTTTAAAGGGGAACATTATCACCAGACCTATGTAAGCGTCAATATATACCTTGATGTTGCAGAAAAAAGATCATATATTTTTTTAACCGATTTCCGAACTCTAAATGGGTGAATTGTGGCGAATTACCATATTTTCCGCACTATAAGCCGCACCTAAAAACCACAAATTTTCACAAAAGCTGACAGTGCGGCTTATAACCCGGTGCGCCTTATATATGGATTAATATAAATATTTATTTTCATAAAGTTTCGGTCTCGCAACTACGGTAAACAGCCGCCATCTTTTTTCCCCGTAGAAGAGGAAGCGCTTCTTCTTCTATGGTAAGCAACTGCCAAGGTAAGCACCCGTCCCCGTAGAAGAGGAAGCGCTTCTTCTTCTACGGTAAGCAACCACCCGCCCCCGTAGAAGAAGAAGCGCGCGGGTATTACGTTTCATTTCCTTTGTGTGTTTACATCTGTAAAGACCACAAAATGGCTCCTACTAAGCTACACGCGTATAACGCAGAATTTAAACTTAAGGCAATAAGTCATGCCGAAGAACACGGAAATGGAACAATGGATGACCGAAGGCGAACACACCTTCACTAAGACAGGGAGACAGCGCCGGACGACATACGCCAACATCTGCCAGTGGATCGTAAATGCCTGAGCGGATATTTCGGTCACAACTGTGGTCCGAGCTTTCCGGAAGGCAGGATTCACAGAACTGCTGGACAACAACAGCGACACTGACTCCGATGACTTCGACGAGACGGAACCGGCCATTTTGGATCCCGTATTCGCCCAACTTTTTAATTCGGACACCGAAGGAGAAGAATTCGAGGGATTTATGAATGAAGAATAACTTCAGAAAGTGAGCGTTATGTTTATTTTGTGTGTTGTGACATTAACGTTCGAGCAACATTAAGTTATTGATGTTGCTATTGCACTATTTTGAATTTTACTATGTTTGTGATTGCACATTTGCACATTACCGTACATTTTGGGAGTGAACAGAGTTGTTAGAACGCTGGTTTTTAATATATTATTAAAGTTTGACTGACCTATCTGACTGTTTTTTTGACATTCCCTTTAGCGCAGTTAGATGCGGCTTATAACCCAGGGCGGCTTATGGTGCGGAAAATACGGTAAACGCCTTTCTGATATTCGCTCTCGGAGCGATGACGTCACAACGTGGCGTCACATCGGGAAGCAATCCGCCATTTTCTCAAACACCGAGTCAAATCAGCTCTGTTATTTTCCGTTTTTTCGACTGTTTTCCGTACCTTGGAGACATCATGCCTCGTCGGTGTGTGGTCGGAGGGTGTAACAACACGAACAGGGACGGATTCAAGTTGCACCAGTGGCCCAAAGATGCGAAAGTGGCAAGAAATTGGACGTTTGTTTCACACACTTTACCGACAAAAGCTATGCTACGACAGAGATGGCAAGAATGTGTGGATATCCTGCGACACTCAAAGCAGATGCATTTCCAACGATAAAGTCAAAGAAATCTCCCGCCAGACCCCCATTGAATCTGCCGGAGTGTGTGAGCAATTCAGGGACAAAGGACCCCGGTAGCACGGCAAGCAATGGCGGCAGTTTGTTCCCGCAGACGAGCGAGCTAAACCCCCTTTCGACCCTAGCTTCCCTGGCCTGCTGACATCAACTCCAAAACTGGACAGATCAGCTTTCAGGAAAAGAGCGCGGATGAGGGTATGTCTACAGAATATATTAATTGAGTCTGCACTCTCAAAGTGCATGTTGTTGCCAAATGTATTTCATATGCTGTAAACCTAGTTCATCGTTGTTGGTTTCCTTTAATGCCAAACAAACACATACCAATCGTTGGTTAGAAGGCGATCGCCGAATTCGTCCTCGCTTTCTCCCGTGTCGCTGGCTGTCGTGTCGTTTTCGTCGGTTTCGCTTGCATACGGTTCAAACCGATATGGCTCAATAGCTTCAGTTTCTTCTTCAATTTTGTTTTCGCTACCTGCCTCCACACTACAACCATCCGTTTCAATACATTCGTAATCTGTTGAATCGCTTAAGCCGCTGAAATCCGAGTCTGAATCCGAGCTAATGTAGCTATAGCTTGCTGTTCTTTCCGCCATGTTTGTTTGTATTGGCTTCACTATGTGACGTCACAGGAAAATGGACGGGTGTTTATAACGATGGTTAAAATCAGGCACTTTGAAGCTTTTTTTAGGGATATTGCGTGATGGGTAAAATTTTGAAAAAAACTTCGAAAAATATAATAAGCCACTGGGAACTGATTTTTAATGGTTTTAACAATTCTGAAATTGTGATAATGTTCCCCTTTAAATCTCCCTTAACGAACATGGAATTAATGCTGATTGATTTTAAATGCTACGTTGACTACTGTATAATAAATATGTGACTGTTTCCTTTCAGCTTTTGTCACCCAGTAATGTAGCAGTTTATGGAGGTTTATGTGCGTTGGCCACATTTGACAGGCAAGAGCTCCAACGTAATGTCATCTCCAGCAGGTATTTATTATTTATTGTCAAATGAGAAATGTTTTTCATTAGCTCAATCTCACTTTTCAAATTAATTAATCAATCACCATTTTTAACTGTTTGCAATATGCCCATTTTTCACTATGTTGTACTGACAACGATACATGACAGGACACAAGTCAATATATTTAACATACTATATGTCAATTAACAGCTTCAAATTAGATGAAAATTCAGATTAAATTAGAACATGCACACCGTAATATAATTAAGTTTTGGACTTATTGTATTTTTTTCTGCTGTGTATTATTTCCTGTTTGACTCCTATTTAATATTTTCTATTTACTGTTTTGGACCGTTGGCAACAGCTTTGCTAAGCATTGTTGGTGAAGAATTAGTTGAAATTAGTATTCACCACTATTTATTTAAATTACGAATGCTGCGATGAGAGTTTTAGGATGGCATTTCTAATTGTTAACTGTAATTTATATGTTGTGAGTAGGGATGTAATAATAATAAAATGTGATGCCCTGGTTATCGTAAATTTGATCCCCCGGTTATGGTGACCAAAATTATCTCGGTTTTTATTGCAGTATTGTTGATTGTTGGTGGTTCCTCTCTTTAAGAAGGGGAACCGGAGGGTGTGTTCTAACTATCGTGGGATCACACTCCTCAGCCTTCCCGGTAAGGTCTATTCAGGTGTACTGGAGAGGAGGCTACGCCGGATAGTCGAACCTCGGATTCAGGAGGAACAGTGTGGTTTTCGTCCTGGTCGTGGAACTGTGGACCAGCTCTATACTCTCGGCAGGGTCCTTGAGGGTGCATGGGAGTTTGCCCAACCAGTCTACATGTGTTTTGTGGACTTGGAGAAGGCATTCGACCGTGTCCCTCGGGAAGTCCTGTGGGGAGTGCTCAGAGAGTATGGGGTATCGGACTGTCTGATTGTGGCAGTCCGCTCCCTGTATGATCAGTGCCAGAGCTTGGTCCGCATTGCCGGTAGTAAGTCGGACACGTTTCCAGTGAGGGTTGGACTCCGCCAAGGCTGCCCTTTGTCACCGATTCTGTTCATAACTTTTATGGACAGAATTTCTAGGCGCAGTCAAGGCGTTGAGGGGATCTGGTTTGGTGGCTGCAGGATTAGGTCTCTGCTTTTTGCAGATGATGTGGTCCTGATGGCTTCATCTGGCCAGGATCTTCAGCTCTCACTGGATCGGTTCGCAGCTGAGTGTGAAGCGACTGGGATGAGAATCAGCACCTCCAAGTCCGAGTCCATGGTTCTCGCCCGGAAAAGGGTGGAGTGCCATCTCCGGGTTGGGGAGGAGATCTTGCCCCAAGTGGAGGAGTTCAAGTACCTCGGAGTCTTGTTCACGAGTGAGGGAAGAGTGGATCGTGAGATCGACAGGCGGATTGGTGCGGCGTCTTCAGTAATGCGGACGCTGTATCGGTCCGTTGTGGTGAAGAAGGAGCTGAGCCGGAAGGCAAAGCTCTCAATTTACCGGTCGATCTACGTTCCCATCCTCACCTATGGTCATGAGCTTTGGGTTATGACCGAAAGGACAAGATCACGGGTACAAGCGGCCGAAATGAGTTTCCTCCGCCGGGTAGCGGGTCTCTCCCTTAGAGATAGGGTGAGAAGCTCTGCCATCCGGGAGGAGCTCAAAGTAAAGCCGCTGCTCCTCCACATCGAGAGGAGCCAGATGGGGTGGTTCGGGCATCTGGTCAGGATGCCACCCGAACGCCTCCCTCGGGAGGTGTTTAGGGCACGTCCGACCGGTAGGAGGCCACGGGGAAGACCCAGGACACGTTGGGAAGACTATGTCTCCCGGCTGCCCTGGGAACGCCTCGGGGTCCCCCGGGAGGAGCTGGATGAAGTGGCTGGGGAGAGGGAAGTCTGGGCTTCCCTGCTTAGGCTGCTGCCCCCGCGACCCGACCTCGGATAAGCGGAAGAAGATGGATGGATGGATGGATGGATGGATGGATGTTGATTGTTGTCAAGAAGATATTTTCTTTAAAATGTATAAAATAAATAGACACTATTTTGCATGTGTTGTGTTTCTTACACTTCACTGACAGCGTTTTAGTCTTAGAATGTTATCTGTTTACCGTACTTTTCGGACTATAAGTCGCTCCGGAGTATAAGTCGTACCGGACGAAAATGCATAATAAAGAAGGAAAAAAAGATATATAAGTCGCACTGGAGTATAAGTCGCATTTTTTGGGGAAATGTATTTGATAAAAGCCAACACCAAGAATAGACATTTGAAAGGCAATTTAAAATAAATAAAGAATAGTGAACAACAGGCTGAATAAGTGTACGTTATATGAGGCATAAATAACCAACTGGTATGTTAACGTAACATATTATGGTAAGAGTCATTCAAATAACTATAACATATAGAACATGCTATACGTTTACCAAACAATCTGTCACTCCTAATCGCTAAATCCCATGAAATCTTATACGTCTAGTCTCTTACGTGAATGAGCTAAATAATATTATTTGATATTTTACGCTAATGTGTTAATAATTTCACACATAAGTCGCTCCTGAGTATAAGTCGCACCCCCGTGTTTCAAACTATGAAAAAAAACTGCGACTTATAGTCCGAAAAATACGGTAATGGCTAAGCTTTTTCTGTTTAAAATATTGGTTTGTACTTAAGCACGTTAAGATTTATTTAATTATAAAGTGCGTAACAAATACAATCTTTTATTAAATGTTATTTCTGTCGGGCGTCGTGTCCTACTTTGTCCAGCGGTCCTTGAACGCACTGTGAAAACACCTCGGTCTCTTTTCCTCGGAGTATAGAACGGTCACTCTGTTTTAAGAAAGCACAGCTTGTAAGTTCAATGTGCACAATTGACTCGCTTAGTTAGTAGTTTCATTCCAAGCATGCTTTTCTTTCGTAATAAAGACTCTATTTGACTGTACCTACAAAGATGTAATCACATTCTGACACTTTTCGTACATTAAAGCTGTATATTTGGACTGGGGGTTCATTTTGCTTCTTATTGCCTGTCTGCTATTCTTTCGTCCGCACCATGCTTGTCTTGATGTACAACATGATTGATTAATAAATTAGTTTCTGCTGCTGTTTTTGACAGCCCTACTATATAAACATGCATACAATGTGTAGATAATAATAATAGGATTTTTAATGACTTTTTTTTTTGTGTCCCCAGCTCATTTAAGTTATTTTTAGAATTAGAACCTCAAATTCGCGACATCATCTTCAAGTTCTATGAGTCCAAGTATGCGTCTTGTCTCAAGCTACTGGATGAAATGAAGGTAAGAGCAGGAAACTTAATTCAAAATATTCAAATAAAACAGTCTTTGTGTGCACTACAGTTATCATTTTTGGATTAATACTTATGGTTTGTTCCTTCAGGATAACCTTCTTTTGGATATGTACTTGGCTCCACATGTCCGGACACTGTACAGCCAAATCAGAAACAGAGCCCTCATCCAGGTAACACACAGCAGCACACAATGTTTGATTAATCAAGTTAGAATTACATATAAGTAATGGTGTAACGGTACACAAAAATTCCGGTTCGGTACGTACCTCGGTTTAGAGGTCACGGTTCGGTTCATTTTCGGTACAGTAAGAAAACATCAAAATATACATTTTTTTGGTTCTTTATTTACCAAATTTGTAAACAATGGCATAACATACATATACCGTATTTTCCGCACCATAAGCCGCCCTGGGTTATAAGCCGCGCCTTCAATGAACGGCATATTTCAAAACTTTGTCCACCTATAAGCCGCCCCGTGTTATAAGCCGCATCTAACTGCGCTAAAGGGAATGTCAAAAAAACAGTCAGATAGGTCAGTCAAACTTTAATAATATATTAAAAACCAGCGTGATGTGGGCGCGCATGGAGTCGTATATCAACATGGATGGAGCTGCGTGACAAAAGCCACCCGGCCTCTTCGCGTAAACTTACCTTAACCACTCGCCCATCTTTTCTTCATCCATCCATCCCTTCGAGTTAGCTTTTATGATGACGCCGGCTGGAAAGGTCTCTTTTGGCAAGGTCTTCCTTTTGAATATCACCATGGGTGGAAGTTTCTGGCCATTAGCATGGCAAGCTAGAACCACAGTGAAGGATGACTTCTCATTCCCTGTGGTGCGAATATTCACCGTACGTGCTCCCGTTGTATCCACAGTGCGGTTCACAGGAATATCAAAAGTCAGTGGAACCTCGTCCATGTTGATAATGTTCTCTGGCCGGATCTTTTTTTCAGCTATCTTGTTTTTACAATATGCACGGAAAGTAGCCAGCTTTTCTTGAAAGTCTTTAGGCAGTTGCTGTGAAATAGTAGTCCGTGTGCGGATGGAGAGATTGCGTCTTTTCATGAACCGGAAACCTGTCGCTTAGTAGGAGCCATTTTGTGGTCTTTACAGATGTAAACACACAAAGGAAATGAAACGTAATATCCGCGCGCTTCTTCTTCTTCTACGGGGGCGGGTGGTTGCTTACAGTAGAAGAAGAAGCGCTTCCTGTTCAATGGGGGCGGGTGCTTACCTTGGCGGTTGCTTGCGTAGAAGAAGAAGCACTTCCTCTTCTACGGGGAAAAAAGATGGCGGCTGTTTACCGTAGTTGCGAGACCTAAACTTTATGAAAATGAATCTTAATATTAATCCATATATAAAGCGCACCGGGTTATAAGCCGCACTGTCAGCTTTTGAGTAAATTTGTGGTTTTTAGGTGCGGCTAATAGTGCGGAAAATACGGTACACACAGGGTCCATTGCCAGGGTTAATGTGGTCAACATATATAAAATAAAAACTAAATAAGATAAGGCTCAGAATGGTTTCTTAACAAAACCTTTCTACATATAAAGTGTTTTTTTTTGATTGATTGATTGAGACTTTTATTAGTAGATTGTACATATTCCGTACAATTGACCACTAAATGGTAACACCCAAATACATTTTTCAACTTGTTTAAGTCGGGGTCCACGTTAATCAATATTAAACTGCCTCAAGCTGTTGCTCAGATTAAATAAAATGACAAAACTTTTCTTCTACATATAAAAAGTGCTACATTAAACAGTTTCAAGTCAACTCAGCCTCAGATTAACTTTTCCCCCCCCCCCCCAGCCTTTAACCCTGGTGACTTTCACTCAATCTTCATGTTTTTTGCCAGAAAAATCAGTTCATCCACATTGTCTACAGAAAGAAGAAGTGGGTCAAAATCTAGTTTTTAATGCAATATGGTCTTAAATCTGCTGCTATAAAAACATTAGCCCTGCCTGACTCGCCGAGGAGAGGCTGCTTGAATGCGGTGTTTGCACGATGCTTGTCTTTCTCGTCGTCATTATGTGCAGGTCCAGGAATTTAATTTTGTCTCAATGCTCAACCGCCTCTCCTTAAATGAGGAATGGACCGTGTGCTGTTTACCTGGCCTTCCTGAAGTCTACAATGACCTCAGTGGTTTTGCTAGAGTTCAGGTGGAGGTTGTCGGCTCCACAACATGTTGAGAGATGCTCAATCTTCTCTTTATAGTTTTCGGTTAATCACTGTTTGATATACAGTAACATACCTGCCAACTACTCCGGTTTTCCCGTAATTAGTACGGTTTTCATCAACCTATTCCGGGTTACGGTTGCAGTGATAAAAAATACGGTTTTTCATTAATTAAATTTTTTTTTTTTTTTTAAAGTTTTATTCACGAAATCGCGTAACAACAATCACAATCGACACTGCTTCCCGTAACTTCCTATCGAACCATTCCGAATTCCATGCGTGAGGCTATTTATAGCACCGCTGCCAAGCACGAGGCACCTGTTGCCCATTGTTTCCAAACGAGCGAACGATCATGGAATCAGCCGGAGAAAAATCGCAAACGAGTCTTAAACCGAAAAGAAAACTGCAATCATTCCGTGAAGAATATTCAAAAGCCTATCCGGGAATAATTATCCGTTCCAAAAAGGGTGAAAACTACGCAAATTGCACCTTGTGCAGACAAGATTTTTCGATCGGACACGGAGGAATTGGCGATGTAAAAGACCACGTTGGGACAAAAAAACACAAGTCTAATGCCGTTGCTAAATTTGGATTTTAGCCACAAAAAGGTAATGACACCAGTTATCTATTGGAATTGTTTAGTACTGTTATACTGTTAAAAGTGTTTATACTATTATTGCTTTCAAGTCCAAGTTGAAGAAATCTTGTTAAATGTTGACAGCATAACTACCAAAATACAGAAGTATGTCCTTAATATTTTTGCAGTGCTACTTCTGTTGAAAAGTTAAAATGATTACATTAGAGATGTGATGTGCCACTTTTCAAGTGTCTGATGGCTTAAATTAATTTTCATTAATTTTTCATATTTTGAATTCTTTTGAAAGGCTTACAAAAAAACTACATTTGAATTGTAATTCCATGCTATTGACAGGACTATTAATTTTAATGAAGTTAGTTTACCATGTTTACAGTATGATAATTGTGATAGAAATGTGAATTTTAGGCACAGAATATTTTTTACAATTGAACAAGGCAGTAGATTATACAAGCTTGGACAGAAAGTTAATAATGACACCAATTTGTTTTTAATGGAATTGTTTAGTACTGTTTTACCATTTGTTTACTGTAAAAAGTGTTTATACTGTTTATACTTTCAATTAACAAATTGAAGTCTTGTGAAAGGTTGACAGGATAACTGGCATTAACTGTCAAAATAATTTCAAGCTATTGAAGTTAGCTTACAGAATAAACATGTCAATCAACCCATATGATTTTTGCTGTAATATTTTTGTTTTGAAAAGTCACTGTGACTGATAGAAAAGTGATGGTTTTAGCAACATTTTAACCTGTCTGAATGCAATCAATCATTTTGCGTCGCCCCCCTGAACTCCCCACCAGGACTTTGTCCTGGACCTACCGGGGCCTGCGGCCCCTGGACCCTGGCTACTAGGTTTTTCTTTTTTTTTGGCAGGTATGCAGTAAGTCCATCCTTAAACTGGCAGAGAAGTGGTGTGTGAAGAGGGCTGGGCTGAACACACAGTCCTGGGGTATACCAGTGTGCATGCCTATAGTAGAGAATGTGCTGTGCGCATTTTCACCATTTGCGATTGACTCTGCCTTTTTTATTGAATCATGGTGTCAACTTGCATTTAGGACAGATAAGGACCAACCACATTATAAAACTGAACTGCATATTATTGAAGATGCCTTTGTTATTCCTTTTTATATGTATGCAAGACGTTTGTGTCATGTAACTCAAAACCAAACACATGTAAATGATTAAATAGCTTGTGTATTTTAATGACCGCAGTGCTTAGTTGGAGTATTTATTGACATATGTAAAGCTTTTGACACAATCGATCATTCCTTACTTCTGCTAAAATTGGAAAACTATGGCATAAGAGGTGTTTCACAACAGTGGTTAAGTAGTTATTTAAGTAATAGATCTCAATATGTGGAAATTAGTAAGACTAAATCACAGCTAAGAAGAGTAACTTGTGGGGTTCCACAAGGCTCGGTATTGGGACCTAAGTTATTTATACTCTATTTAAGTTATATTTGTTCAGTATCTAATCAATTGAAATTTATTGTATTTGCAGATGATACAAATGTATATTGTTCAGGAGAAGACTTGAAGGAAGTGTTGAGGATAATAGAGGTTGAGTTGATTCAGCTAAAAAAATGGTTTGATATTAATAAGTTATCATTAAATGATAAGAAAACTACATTTATGGTGTTTCGTGGTGCAAGGACAAATTGTGAAGCAAAATTAAAATTAAATCTAGTGGAAATTGATAGAGTATATGAAACTAAATTCTTGGGAATAATTGATCATAAATTATGTTGGAAACCGCATATTGAATATATAAAGGGAAAAATATCCAAATCCATTGCTCCATCCATCCATCCATTTTCTACCGCTTATTCCCTTCGGGGTTGCGGGGGGCGCTGGAGCCTATCTCAGCTACAATCGGGCGGAAGGCGGGGTACACCCTGGACAAGTCGCCACCTCATCGACTTGTCCAGGGTGTACCCCGCCTTCCGGCCATTGCTATTTTTTATAAAGTAAGACACATGCTGAATAAGAAATGCCTGCATATGTTATATTATTATTTTATTTTTCCATATTTAACATATTGTGTTGGAGTTTGGGGAAATGTTTATAGAACAAACATAGACCCAATAATTAAACTTCAAAAAAGGGGTCATTAGAATAATACACAAAGCGTGCTACTATGAACATACCAATCCATTATTAATCAGTTCTAATGTGTTAAAATGTTCAGATATTATGTTTTTAAAAACAATGGAAATGATGTTTCGAGTGAAGAACAACAGCCTTCCAGCTTGTATTCTTAGCTTATTTACATTAAGAGGAGAAAACTATAATTTACGGGGGATATTGATTTTTGAAATAGGTAAAGTAAGAAGGAATATAAAATACAAATGTATTTCAGTTTTAGGAGTTAAATGGTGGAACAAGCTCAGTGAAGAGCTGAAGACTTGTAGTTCTTTGTTAGGGTTTAAGAAAACCTTGAAAGGTGAAATAGTTGAAAATGATAAAATATAGTAACAATTACTTCCCATTGATTTCTTTTTTAACGTTGATGTTCCAGGCAATCTAATTTTCAGTAAATGTATAGGATAGGCAAATATAAGCTTTGGTTCCAGCCTATTCCTTTTTCGGTCTTTCTTTTCTTTTTGTGTGTAAATGTGTATGATTGTTAAATATGTATAATCTGTACTGTTAAACTGGTCACACAAAATGGTTGATGGTTGATTATATGACCGAAATAAACTTATTTCATTCATTCTTAGTTGTTTTTTGTTTGTTTCTTTTTCAGTATTTCAGCCCCTACGTGTCAGCAGACATGACTAAGATGGCACAGGCCTTCAACACTACAGTGGCGGCTCTGGAAGATGAGCTCACCCAACTAATCCTGGAGGGACTCATCAACGCACGCATTGATTCCCATAGCAAGGTGAAAGCAGTGGTAAAATATGAAAATGTTTTGTTGGAATCCTTAAAATCTGATATTCTGACATGTTCACAATAGATTTTGTATGCAAGAGATGTGGACCAGAGAAGCACCACATTTGAAAAGTCGCTCCAAATGGGTAAAGAGTTCCAGAGACGAGCCAAAGCCATGATCCTCAGGGCTGCTGTGCTTCGCAACCAGATCCATGTAAAGGTACAGGACAAACATTGTTTTTGGTATTCTTTACAATATTGTTAGAACTTGGATTGCTTGGATTCGAGGATCTATGGCAGGGGTGCTCATTATGTCGATCGCGAGCTACCGGTCGATCTCGGAGGGTGTGTCAGTCGATCACCAGCCAGGCATTAAAAAAATAGTCCTAAAAATGAGTGATCATAAATCTTCAGTATGACGTCACTTTCGTCACTTGATTGACATTCACGGCACCCGAGGGTCTTCTGAGATGACGCTGGCTGCTGCCAGCTCATTAAAATTACCGACTGGAAGGCGAGAAACACTTTATTTCAACAGACTCTGGCGCCGTACCTCTCGTCAAAACTCCAAAGACCGACTGCACATTCGAAAATGCGGACCTTATCAGCACCACTGTCTGATTCCAATCAATGCAAAAGTCATCAGAATCAGGTAATACACCAACTTATATTCTTGTCTTCATTAAAGAAAGGAATCTATATGTGTTAAACATGCTTGCATTATCATTAAACACCTTTAACTTGTTAACAAAAACATATATTTCATAAATAAGTAAATAGAAATGATATATATGAATGAGGTAGATCCCCACGACTTGATCAATTGAAAAGTAGCTCGCCTGCAGAAAAAGTGTGAGCACCCCTGGTATATATCATATGTGGAAAAAAACAAACATCATTAAAACACCGTAGCTTGCTAGCTTGTGCACGCAAGCTTTCTGAGACTCTTATTTTGTTAGTGCAACTGTGCAACTGTGCAGTCGGTCTTTGGAGTTTTGACGACAGGTACGGCGCCAGAGTCTGTTGAAATAAAGTGTTTCTCGCCTTCCAGTCGGTAATTTTAATGAGCTGGCAGCAGCCAGCGTCATCTCAGAAGACCCTCGGGTGCCGTGAATGTCAATCAAGTGAATTTATGATCGCTCATTTTTAGGACTATTTTTTTAATGCCTGGCTGGTGATCGACTGACACACCCTCCGAGATCGACCGGTAGCTCGCGATCGACGTAATGAGCACCCCTGATATATACGATTAAGATATTTCTTATATGAAAAAAACTTGTATTTATTTTCTGCGTTTTGAGCGTAGTAAGTGGAGCCTCCCTCCAATGAGCGCACCTTCAGCGTCATTGTAGACACACTGCACGACTGCTTCTAAAATGCCCATAAAAAGTGGTACATGTCTGTTGCATATATGAAAACATAGCAAAACGCCACAGGTATGAAAAGCATGATAACATAAAAGTGCAGTAAATGAGTGTCTATGTGGTGATGCCGTAAAATCCTCATTTAAATAAGGTGGTTTGCACCACTTTACAGTTGCACACGTAGTCTTAGTAGATCGCATGCCCAATAATAATACACACTATGTTATAGATTGCACATGCTGTTTACTGTGTTGTATTTGGACCTTAGTAAATCAGGCACTTATTGTAAAATGTCTGAATACGGTTTAACAAATAAAATGAAACACTATTCAGCATATAACGATATTTTCTATTGTACAAGTACTGTAAAATACATGTAAACTCAAGATCAGAATACAAACCTAATGTCAACATATGCATTACTACTAGCGAGACATATTAAACAAGTCCACCTGCTATGTTGGTGCTTTGAGTCTTCCCATGTGACTATAGAACAGCACATTTGGTACTTTGCTCTGCTGGCATGGTTTGTTTGGTGGAGCAATAATGCATTCCACCAAATCCCGGACTGGACCAAATAGACTGAGACGTGGTTTTGAGGCCGCCACAGCCCGTATAACATTGCGTGCACATGCGGCCACAATGAATGTATGGGTTTGTCAATGTAAGCGCTTTGAGACAATTGTGAAAAAGCGCTATATAAATATCATTCATTTCATTTCAAATGAAGTAAAATAGAATACATGTGTTCCTGCCAAATAACTAAATTATGTTTGCCTTGGGGCGGTACCTCTGGATTGGCAGACGGGGTGGTGGTTCCTCTCTTTAAGAAGGGGAACCGGAGGGTGTGTTCTAACTATCGTGGGATCACACTCCTCAGCCTTCCCGGTAAGGTCTATTCAGGTGTACTGGAGAGGAGGCTACGCCGGATAGTCGAACCTCGGATTCAGGAGGAACAGTGTGGTTTTCGTCCTGGTCGTGGAACTGTGGACCAGCTCTATACTCTCGGCAGGGTCCTTGAGGGTGCATGGGAGTTTGCCCAACCAGTCTACATGTGTTTTGTGGACTTGGAGAAGGCATTCGACCGTGTCCCTCGGGAAGTCCTGTGGGGAGTGCTCAGAGAGTATGGGGTATCGGACTGTCTGATTTTGGCTGTCCGCTCCCTGTATGATCAGTGTCAGAGCTTGGTCCGCATTGCCGGCAGTAAGTCGGACACGTTTCCAGTGAGGGTTGGACTCCGCCAAGGCTGCCCTTTGTCACCCATTCTGTTCATAACTTTTATGGACATAATTTCTAGGCGCAGTCAAGGCGTTGAGGGGATCTGGTTTGGTGGCTGCAGGATTAGGTCTCTGCTTTTTGCAGAGGATGTGGTCCTGATGGCTTCATCTGGCCAGGATCTTCAGCTCTCGCTGGATCGGTTCGCAGCCGAGTGTGAAGCGACTGGGATGAGAATCAGCACCTCCAAATCCGAGTCCATGGTTCTCGCCCGGAAAAGGGTGGAATGCCATCTTCGGGTTGGGGAGGAGACCCTGCCCCAAGTGGAGGAGTTCAAGTACCTCGGAGTCTTGTTCACGAGTGAGGGAAGAGTGGATCGTGAGATCGACAGGCGGATCGGTGCGGCATCTTCAGTAATGCGGACGCTGTATCGATCCGTTGTGGTGAAGAAGGAGCTGAGCCGGAAGGCAAAGCTCTCAATTTACCGGTTGATCTACGTTCCCATCCTCACCTATGGTCATGAGCTTTGGGTTATGACCGAAAGGACAAGATCACGGGTACAAGCGGCCGAAATGAGTTTCCTCCGCCGGGTGGCAGGGCTCTCCCTTAGAGATAGGGTGAGAAGCTCTGTCATCCGGGGGGAGCTCAAAGTAAAGCCGCTGCTCCTCCACATCGAGAGGAGCCAGATGAGGTGGTTCGGGCATCTGGTCAGGATGCCACCCGATCGCCTCCCTCGGGAGGTTTTTAGGGCACGTCCGACCGGTAGGAGGCCACGGGGAAGACCCAGGACACGTTGGGAAGACTATGTCTTCCGGCTGGCCTGGGAACGCCTCGGGATCCCCCGGGAGGAGCTGGACGAAGTGGCTGGGGAGAGGGAAGTCTGGGCTTCCCTGCTTAGGCTGCTGCCCCCGCGACCCGACCTCGGATAACCGGAAGAAGATGGATGGATGGATGGATGGATGGATGTTTGCCTTGTGCCTATGGGGTTAGTTAAAAAAAGAGAAAAAACTATAGAAGAAAAACCCACACAAAATAAACACACTATTAGTAATTATTCAGTACAGTACTGCATAGTGGATGATTGCAGGCACAGATAAATGATATTTCACCCCTGCAGCCAGTAGAGGGCCACATACACTTAAGTTGTCTAGCCTCACTGACACTATCAACAGCAAACTCTTTTTCATTGATTTACAAAAGCCATACTTTTTCTAATGTATCTATTATTGGAGGTCTTTGCTTGAAACTATAACGTTAGTGCCTTTTTGTTCTTCGGAATACTTCATCGTAGATTTTGCCAAACTGCAGAGTTAAGTTAAAGTACCCATAATTGTCACACACACACTAGGTGTGGCAAAATTATTCTCTGCATTTGACTCATCACCCTTGATCACCCCCTGGGAGGTGAGGGGAGCAGTGAGCAGCAGCGGTGGCCGCGCCTGGGAATAATTTATGGTGATTTAACCCCCAATTCCAACCCTTGATGCTGAGTGCCAAGCAGGGTGTACCAAGAACACCAACACAATTCTCATATTAGCTTCTTTTTCAACTGTAATGCAATGCGGCTTCATAATAGCACTTTCTCTTTTACATTTCCCTTTTTTTTTTACAAACCATACTGGGGGCTAGTTTACAGAAAAAAGAAAAAAAAAAACCTGAAATGCGTGATGGACGAAGCAAACAATGTTTAAATTGCGGGAGACACTAAGTGTCCTATATCCTATCCCCATTAAAATAATGCAGGCTTTCCCCTGCATGTAGTTGATGGTGGCTTAAAAATTAGGGGGGGGGTTTTTCCATGAAAAAAATTGAAGTAATACATTGTGTAAATGGCTATATATACAGGTAAAAGCCAGTAAATTAGAATATTTTGAAAAACTTGATTTATTTCAGTAATTGCATTCAAAAGGTGTAACTTGTACATTATATTTATTCATTGCACACAGACTGATGCATTCAAATGTTTATTTCATTTAATTTTGATGATTTGAAGTGGCAACAAATGAAAATCCAAAATTCCGTGTGTCACAAAATTAGAATATTACTTAAGGCTAATACAAAAAAGGGATTTTTAGAAATGTTGGCCAACTGAAAAGTATGAAAATGAAAAATATGAGCATGTTCAATACTCAATACTTGGTTGGAGCTCCTTTTGCCTCAATTACTGCGTTAATGCGGCGTGGCATGGAGTCGATGAGTTTCTGGCACTGCTCAGGTGTTATGAGAGCCCAGGTTGCTCTGATAGTGGCCTTCAACTCTTCTGCGTTTTTGGGTCTGGCATTCTGCATCTTCCTTTTCACAATACCCCACAGATTTTCTATGGGGCTAAGGTCAGGGGAGTTGGCGGGCCAATTTAGAACAGAAATACCATGGTCCGTAAACCAGGCACGGGTAGATTTTGCGCTGTGTGCAGGCGCCAAGTCCTGTTGGAACTTGAAATCTCCATCTCCATAGAGCAGGTCAGCAGCAGGAAGCATGAAGTGCTCTAAAACTTGCTGGTAGACGGCTGCGTTGACCCTGGATCTCAGGAAACAGAGTGGACCGACACCAGCAGATGACATGGCACCCCAAACCATCACTGATGGTGGAAACTTTACACTAGACTTCAGGCAACGTGGATCCTGTGCCTCTCCTGTCTTCCTCCAGACTCTGGGACCTCGATTTCCAAAGGAAATGCAAAATTTGCTTTCGTCAGAAAACATGACTTTGGACCACTCAGCAGCAGTCCAGCTGGTGTCGGTCCACTCTGTTTCCTGAGATCCAGGGTCAACGCAGCCGTCTACCAGCAAGTTTTAGAGCACTTCATGCTTCCTGCTGCTGACCTGCTCTATGGAGATGGAGATTTCAAGTTCCAACAGGACTTGGCGCCTGCACACAGCGCAAAATCTACCCGTGCCTGGTTTACGGACCATGGTATTTCTGTTCTAAATTGGCCCGCCAACTCCCCTGACCTTAGCCCCATAGAAAATCTGTGGGGTATTGTGAAAAGGAAGATGCAGAATGCCAGACCCAAAAACGCAGAAGAGTTGAAGGCCACTATCAGAGCAACCTGGGCTCTCATAACACCTGAGCAGTGCCAGAAACTCATCGACTCCATGCCACGCCGCATTAACGCAGTAATTGAGGCAAAAGGAGCTCCAACCAAGTATTGAGTATTGTACATGCTCATATTTTTCATTTTCATACTTTTCAGTTGGCCAACATTTCTAAAAATCCCTTTTTTGTATTAGCCTTAAGTAATATTCTAATTTTGTGACACACGGAATTTTGGATTTTCATTTGTTGCCACTTCAAATCATCAAAATTAAATGAAATAAACATTTGAATGCATCAGTCTGTGTGCAATGAATAAATATAATGTACAAGTTACACCTTTTGAATGCAATTACTGAAATAAATCAAGTTTTTCAAAATATTCTAATTTACTGGCTTTTACCTGTATAGTGTCAGGTTCAAACACAGATGACATATATTGAACAGGACAAGGAGCAAAGAATCAAACAGAGACAGAATTCAATTTGGACTCAATTTGAGGAGAGAGGCTCGGACACTGTACCCTTGTACGGTGTCTCAGCACGCTCTGCCAAAAGATTGTACGCCTCCCCCTTTATTTGGACTTTCTCTGACCACATGATAACAGCTGCTTCTAAGGGACAAGGTAGTAAACAGCCATCGCCTTTGATTACAACAGCTCAAAAGAAAAGGTCTTAAACAGTTCACAGAAAAGGTCGTAAAAGAGTTCAAAAAGAGGTTCGTAAAACAGTTCAAAAAGGAGGTTCAAAAAGAGGTCGTCTGGAACTTGGGCAGATCCTGCCTTCTCTCCGCTTTGTAGTCCTTGGGTTAAAACAATACTTTTCTGTTGATTACAATACATGAAAGAAAACAGAAACCCCTTCATGTTGATTTCCATCCTACACAGTGGAGTTTCTACAAGTCTCCTTGGTAGGTTCAAAGACAGCTTTTGGTCTTCTCGCTGGGAACTCATTTCAACACAAAGTTTTTGTGATAACCTAGATAAAATTATTCTAACATTTAGCCCATTACATGCGCAACTGAAATGCACTTAAATTCGATCACTTTATTGATCCACAAGGGAAACGGTTCCACACAGTAGCTCAGTTACAAAGGATGGAAAAGATAATGCACACAAGGGCACAAAAAGAGGGCGAAAACAAAAGGTGTAAAGTAGACTAAAAATGTACTATAGTAGCAATATAAAATATAGCATATATGTAATATTTACATATTATATATACAGTATATAATATATACTGATATGTTGTTATATTATATTTTGATATAATATATACAATATATAACAAATCCCAATTACCATGTACAATATTACAGTATATGTAACAGCTGCAGCAAAAAAAAGGGCAGCTGGAGCGTAGGCAGCATGTCTACAATGTGGATATATATATATATATATATATCGGAGATATACACGCGGACAGTGATCTACGAAATGTGCAAATATTAATAAGACCGTAACGGCTTTTAAGGAGAAAAAATGCAATTGGAGCAGCCGTGCCAAGCAAGTGTGCTATCAGGCTCGCTGCAGCTCTGCGAGAAACAGGGACAGAAGTAGTTTCTAAACACGAGTACAGTAATAACCCCAGAGAAAGATGCTTGATTTATTGCATGTAGTTTTTAATAAAGATATAGTCACCAAAAGAATTTGATAGCCGTATAGAAACGTGAAAAATGATCAACAGAGTAGATGGCACAACATGGCACTTGCCATATTTATTATTGAAGTCACAAAGTGCATTATTTTTTTTTAACATGCCTCAAAACAGCAGCTTGGAATTTGGGACATCCTCTCCCTGAGAGAGCATGAGGAGGTTGAGGTGGGCGGGGTTGAGGTGTGGGGGGCGGGGGATGTATATTGTAGCGTCCCGGAAGAGTTAGTGCTGCAAGGGGTTCTGGGTATTTGTTCTGTTGTGTTTATGTTGTGTTACGGTGCGGATGTTCTCCCAAAATGTGTTTGTCATTCTTGTTTGGTGTGGGTTCACAGTGTGGCGCATATTTGTAACAGTGTTAAAGTTGTTTATACGGCCACTCTCAGTGTGACCTGTATAGGTGTTGACCATGTATGCTTGCATTCACTTGTGTGTGTAAAAGTCGTAGGTATTATGTGATTCGGCCGGCACGCAAAGGCAGTGCCTTTAAGGTTTATTGGCGCTCTGTACTTCTCCCTACGTCCGTGTACACAGCGGCGTTTTAAAAAGTCATACATTTTACTTTTTGGAACCGATACCGATCATTTTGAAACCGATACAGACTGCCTATATTATCGGACATCCCTACTAATAACAGATTTGTTTTTAAATGCATGTTTCACTTTTTTTTAGCCTTTTTTTTTTAAAGAAAATTGCAGATGATGCAAATAATGATGAAAAACATCCCCACTCCCACCACCAAAGTTGTGTTAGCAACCTGGGAGAAACCCTGTAATGATGTACAAATTAAATGCAAATCGCTGTAATAACAAAACGACATTACACTCATAGAAATAAGGGTTCTAAAAGGGTTCTTCTACAAGGGCTGAGGTTCTAACTGGAACCATTTGCTTCTGAAAAACCCTTTCCCGAAGAAAGGGTTTTTCAAGGGTTCTTGGTGACGCTAATGGTTCCAGTAAGAACCATTTTGATCCAGAGAACCCTTTAAAACCCCTTTTCTGAATAATTGGTTTTAAAAGGGTTCTCACTAACACTAAGGGTTCCAGTAAGAACTATTTTGATCCAGAGAACCGTTTTTGGAAGAAAGAGTTCTTCAGGGATTGTTGAAAGCATGGGTAAGATCCTGTGTCACCAGGGACATACTTCCTGATAACATTTTCCAATAATGGTGCCTATCTTTAAATAAATGTTTTTCTCATTAAAATGTTTTGAATGTTTGTTCAATGTCAACATGATAAATGACCACAATATAATATGAACTAAACTGATCTGTAGAATACAATATGGTTCTTTATAGAACCCTCAGAAGACAAGACGGTTATCGGTGAAAACCTTTGAAAAGGGATGTTTTTAGAACCCCCTGTGTCAGATCTAGATGAAACCCTTGAAACATGAAAGAGTTCTTTGTGGAACTCCCTGTGTGAGTTCTAGATGAAACCCTTGAAACATGAAAGGGTTCTTAGTGGAACTCCCTGCATATGTTCTAGATGAAACCCTTGACAAACGAAAGGGTTCTTAGTGGAACTCCCTGTGTGGGTTCTAGATGAAACCCTTGAAATACGAAAGGGTTCTTAGTGGAACTCCCTGCGTGGGTTCTAGATGAAAGTCTTGAAATACAAAAGGGTTCTTAGTGGAACTCCCTGTATGGGTTCTAGATGAAACCCTTGAAATACGAAAGGGTTCTTAGTGGAACTCCCTGCGTGGGTTCTTTGCAGAACCTCTCATGGGGGGTTCTGGGTGGAACCTTACACACACAGTTCTAGGTAGAACCCTCCAAAAGGGTTCCAGGTGGAACCTTTATAAAAAGGTTCTACCTGGAGCCAAAATGGGTTCTCCTATGAGGACGAGCCGAAGAACCATATATGGTTCTACTTAGCACTTTTATTTCTAAGAGTGTAGATGACATTGTCTAAGTTGCATAATTGGCCATGACTCATGTGCATGTCCAGTCGTCCATTGTTTATTGCAATTAATTGGGACTGCGATAAACAGATTTCCGCAGATTTTTTATTAATGAATAAAAATATTTTCAGAGCGCAAAAAACTTAACGACCTAATTAGAGCCCTCTAAGCATGAAGTAACACCCAGTCTCAGTCACTTTTGCACTTGTTTCACCCAATATTGTAGCATTAGTAAACGTCAATAATCAATTATTTATTTAAATTAAAGTAATAGACTGTTTTTAAATTTGACTGACTGCAGCAAGCCACCTCCCTAAGAGATCCAACCACCTTTATTTTAGGGAACTTGTGTTCCAGTTTTGCACACATTTCCAATGATTTTATAAATGTGGGAATTAATTCAGCTGTTTCTTATTGCAAATGCACTGTTTTTAAAGTTGTAGATGATGAATGCTCTTTTAGTGAAACGAAAATAAATGTAAAGCTGCCTCAATAAAGATGCATCAATAATCAATTTTTAATGAAGTCGTAGCTCCTGAATCGTAATCGAATCGCAAGGTGCCCAAAGATTGCCACTTCTACATATCGGTAGCCCGGAAGATCTTCCTACACTGCAAAAAGTCAGTGTTCAAAAAAATACAAAAATTAGGGGTATTTAATTTGAACTAAGCAAAGTTATCTGCCAATAGAACAAGAAAATTTTGCTTATCAAGACTCTCCAAAACAAGTAAAATTAGCTAATACCTTAAATAAGTATATTCTCACTAATAACAAGTGCACTTTTCTGGATAGAAAAAAAAGAGACCTTTTTGCTCAATATGTTATTTAATATTCTTAAATGAAGTAAATGCTAGTGCCATTAACTTGACATAATGATATGCGCTCGGCATTACATTTCTTGAAACCAACAAACTTAGACTAAAAACTAATTTAATGTTCTTGTTACTCTCGGGGTCTCCTCGCCGCTCAGGCAAATCATATGATCTAAAAATGCATTTTTCCATCGATAACATGACATCATCGTGCCAAGTGCGTGCTCTTTCAGTCAATTAGTGCGCGAGGAATATATATATATACCGTATTTTCCGCACTATTAGCCGCACCTAAAAACCACAAATTTACTCAATAGCTGACAGTGCGGCTTATAACCCGGTGCGCTTTATATATGGATTACTATTAAGATTCATTTTCATAAAGTTTCGGTCTCGCAACTACGGTAAACAGCCGCCATCTTTTTTCCCCTTAGAACAGGAAGCGCGTCTTCTTCTACGGCAAGCAACCGCCAAGGTAAGCACCTGCCCCCATAGAAGAGGAAGCGCTTCTTCTTCTACTGTAAGCAACCACCCGCCCCCGTAGAAGAAGAAGAAGCGCGCGGATATTACGTTTCATTTCCTTTGTGTGTTTACATCTGTAAAGACCACAAAATGGCTCCTACTAAGCGACAGGTTTCCGGTTCATGAAAAGACGCAATCTCTCCATCCGCACACGGACTACTATTTCACAGCAACTGCCTAAAGACTTTCAAGAAAAGCTGGCTACTTTCCGTGCATATTGTAAAAACAAGATAGCTGAAAAAAAGATCCGGCCAGAGAACATTATCAACATGGACGAGGTTCCACTGACTTTTGATATTCCTGTGAACCGCACTGTGGATACAACGGGAGCACGTACGGTGAATATTCGCACCACAGGGAATGAGAAGTCATCCTTCACTGTGGTTCTAGCTTGCCATGCTAATGGCCAGAAACTTCCACCCATGGTGATATTCAAAAGGAAGACCTTGCCAAAAGAGACCTTTCCAGCCGGCGTCATCATAAAAGCTAACTCGAAGGGATGGATGGATGAAGAAAAGATGGGCGAGTGGTTAAGGGAAGTTTACGCGAAGAGGCCGGGTGGCTTTTTTCACGCAGCTCCGTCCATGTTGATATACGACTCCATGCGCGCCCACATCACGCTGGTTTTTAATATATTATTAAAGTTTGACTGACCTATCTGACTGTTTTTTTGACATTCCTTTAGCGCAGTTAGATGCGGCTTATAACACGGGGCGGCTTATAGGTGGACAAAGTTTTGAAATATGCCGTTCATTGAAGGCGCGGCTTATAACCCAGGGCGGCTTATGGTGCGGAAAATACGGTATATATATATATATATATATATATATATACACACACACACACACACACACACACACACACACACACACCCACACACACACACACACACACACAGACCGGCCCCCAGCCAAATCGTTTTTAATTGTAATTTTGCAGAATTTATCTGAATGTGCATGAACTATTTCTGTTCAAAATAGTTTGCAATGTCACATGTTAAATGTTTAAATATTAACTGTCAGTTTACTGTACTGTGCCAACTGTACTACTATATGAGTACGTATTTTCTCTTGTTTCATTGAAATTAAAACAGCAAAGTCCATTTGGCTGTCATCCGTTTTAATTATGAGACACAAATGTGTCAAAGTCATGATTTTTTTTTTCACGCTTGAAATAAGAAATTTTTATTTAAAAAAAGGAGTTTTATACTTGTGAGTGTTGATGACACAGCTTTGCAACAGTTGATATTCTAGTTTCAAGCATGTTTTACTCAATATAGGTCATCAAATGTCAGCAACAAGCTGTAATATCTTACTGAGATCATTTAGGACCAAAACCCTTAAAGGGGAACATTATCACAATTTCAGAAGGGTTAAAACCATTAAAAATCAGTTCCCAGTGGCTTATTTTATTTTTCGAAGTTTTTTTTTTAATTTTACCCATCACGCAATATCCCTAAAAAAAGCTTCAAAGTGCCTGATTTTAACCATCGTTATATACACCCGTCCATTTTCCTGTGACGTCACATAGTGATGCCAATACAAACAAACATGGCGGATAAAACAGCAAACTATAGCGACATTAGCTCGGATTCAGACTCGGATTTCAGCGGTTTAAGCGATTCAACAGATTACGCATGTATTGAAACGGATGGTTGTAGTGTGGAGGCAGGTAGCGAAAACGAAATTGAAGAAGAAACTGAAGCTATTGAGCCATATCGGTTTGAACCGTATGCAAGCGAAACCGACGAAAACGACACGACAGCCAGCGACACGGGAGAAAGCGAGGACGAATTCGGCGATCGCCTTCTATGTGTTTGTTTGGCATTAAAGGAAACTAACAACCATGAACTAGGTTTACAGCATATGAAATACATTTGGCAACAACATGCACTTTGAGAGTGCAGACAGCCCATTTCAGGCGCGCTAAGAACATATATTTTTCCACGATTTCAGCACTCAGGTTAACCATACCTAAATGGACACAAAATACTGCATTACACAAGACTACCCAAATGTACTCGAATGATTGAAAAAAAAAAAATGTTTTTAAGCTAAATTATTGGTAAACACAGTTTATGTATAATAATTTACGTAAAACCGCGAGTAATGAATAACGTTTTCATCAATTAATATATTCTGTAGACATACCCTCATCCGCTCTCTTTTCCTGAAAGCTGATCTGTCCAGTTTTGGAGTTGATGTCAGCATCTGCTTTGAGTGTCGCAGGATATCCACACATTCTTGCCATCTCTGTCGTAGCATAGCTTTCGTCGGTAAAGTGTGCGGAACAAACGACTGACCATTTCGTCGGCTTTCCCCACAGCCTCGTATTTTTAACAAATTTCGTCCAATTTCTTGCCACTTTCGCATCTTTGGGCTACTGGTGCAACTTGAAGCCGTCCCTGTTCGTGTTGTTACACCCTCCGACAACACACCGACGAAAGTGAGAAAATGGCGGATTGCTTCCCGATGTGACGTCACGTTGTGACGTCATTGCTCCGAGAGCGAATAATGGAAAGACGTTTAATTTGCCAAAATTCACCTATTTAGAGTTCGGAAATCAGTTAAAAAAATATATGGTCTTTTTTCTGCAACATCAAGGTATATATTGACGCTTACATAGGTCTGGTGATAATGTTCCCCTTTAAAACAAGTAAAACACTCTTAACATCAAATCTGCTTAGTGAGAAGAATTATCTTATCAGACAGAAAATAAGCAAATATCACCCTTATTTGAGATATTTCATCTTACGTAGATTCCAGTTTATACAGTGTAGGTGCGTGTGTTAAAAAGTCAGAGTTAAGATGCCAACTAATGCACGGCATTAAAATAACAAACTACTTTCACTGTGTTTATGAGTGACTACGAACAGGTAGCTCACAATCTATTTGTGGTCGACGCGCCATAAATAAATTAACGTATAGCAAGGGTGCCCATTATGTGGATCATAAAAGGGAGTGTGGGTCGCTCGTATAACATTTGAAACAATGGAAGGAAACATTGGTAGAGGCACTTATTGTTGCATTTAGTTACGAAGTGTTCAAAAACATCTCACCATGTGCCCTCTTTATTTCAGTCTCCACCCAGAGAAGGCAGTCAGGGTGAACTGACACCAGCCAACAGCCAGACAAGAATGAGCACCAACATGTGAGTGTGCACACCCACGGCAGGGAAGGATCACCTCAGTCCACCTCATACTTTTCTTGCTGAAGACAGAAAACGGAGCACACAATTTGAAGACTTCAAAGTTTTGGATTGACCTCTTTTATCGCACCACACGTAAAAAAAAAAAGAGCTTCAATTGTGGAAGTATTTCGAGGAAGAAAATGCGAGCGGGTGAAACCCCGCGCTTAAGCTGGTGTCGGTTTGAGGTGCACTTTGCTGCGCTTATTCGTAATAAAGGAATCATGAACACAAACGTTTTAAAATAAAATGCCATCTAAAATATCTTGTTTTCATTTGGTTCTGCATTCTGTACCACATAAACCATACTGATACCGTATTCACCCCAATTTTAATTCACTTTCAATAAAATGAAGCCAAACCGTTACTTTGCACACTCCTACCATGAATACATGCTCAGTAATACTCGAGAAATGACGTTCATATATTTTAACATGTTGGTCAATTGTTGATATTGTCTATTTTCATATACTTCAACTCAAAGGTTCACTTCTTAGTGGCAAAATGTGGTGTGATCACCTTAAAGTGACTGTTTGCAACCTGAAGTGGCTGCCGAGAGAATTTAGTGTCATATACTGCCACTTTTCAGCTCTTTACAGGTAAACTACACATTCACTTTGTCAGCTAATGATTGCGATTTGGAAAGTTTAGCTACTAACTTTGTATATATATATATATATATACCGTATTTTTCGGACTATAAGTCAAACTATAAGAAAAACTGACTCATGAGCGACTTATGTGTGAAATGATTAACACATTAGCGTAAAATATCAAATAATAATATTGATCTCATTCACATAAGAGACTAGACGTATAAGATTTCATGGGATTTAGCGATTAGGAGTGACAGATTGTTTGGTAAACGTATAGCATGTTCTATATGTTATAGTTATTTGAATGACTCTTACCATAATATGTTACGTTAACACAGTGTTTTTCAACCTTTTTTGAGCCAAGGCACATTTTTTGCGTTGAAAAAATGCGGAGGCACACCACCAGCAGAAATCATTAAAAAAAACTAAACTCAGTTGACAGTAAAAAGTTGTCGCAATTGTTGTATACAACTTTAAACCATACCGCCCGATTGCAGCTGAGATAGGCTCCAGCGACCCCGAAAGGGACAAGCAGTAGAAAATGGATGGATGGACTTTAAAGCATAACCCAGCATGCATCACTATAGCTCTTGTCTCAAAGTAGGTGTACTGTCACCACCTGTCACATCACGCCATGACTTATTTTGAGTTTTTTGCCGTTTTCCAGTGTGTAGTGTTTTAGTTCTTGTCTTGCGCTCCTATTTTGGTGGCCTTTTTCTCTTTTTTTTGGTAATTTCCTGTAGCAGTTTCATGTCTTCCTTTGAGCGATATTTCCCGCATCTACTTTGTTTTAGCAATCAAGAATATTTCAGTTGTTTTTATCCTTCTTTGTGTGGACATTGTTGATTGTCACGTCATGTTCGGACATTGTGGACGCTGTCTTTGCTCAACAGTAAGTCTTTGCTGTCGTCCAGCATTCTGTTTTTGTTTACTTTGTAGCCAGTTTCGTTCTGCATAGCCTTCCCTAAGTTTCACTGCCTTTTCTTAGAGGCACTCACCTTTTGTTTATTTTTGGTTTAAGCATTAGACGCCTTTTTACCTGCACACTGCCTCCCGCTGTTTCCGACATCTACAAAGCAATTAGCTACCGGCTGCCACCTACTGATATGGAAGAGTATTACACGGTTACTCTGCCGAGCTCTAGACCTCAGACACTCAACAACAACACATCATTTGCAGATTATAATTACTGGTTTGCAAACAATTTTTTTTAACCCAAATAGGTGAAATTAGATAATCTCCCACGGCACACCAGACTGTATCTCACGGCACACTAGTTGAAAAACACTGCGTTAACATACCAGGCACGTTCTCAGTTGGTTATTTATGCCTCATATAACGTACACTTATTCAGCCTGTTGTTCACTATTATTTATTTATTTTAAATTGCCTTTCAAATTTCTATTCTTGGTGTTGGCTTTTATCAAATAAATTTCCCAAAAAATGCGACTTATACTCCAGTGCGACTTCCATCCATCCATCCATCCATCCATTTTCTACCACTTATTCCCTTTGGGGTCGCGGGGGCGCTGAAGCCTATCTCAGCTACAATCGGGCGGAAGGCGGCGTACACCCTGGACAAGTCGCCACCTCATCGCAGGGCTCCAGTGTGACTAATATATGTTTTTTTCCTTCTTTATTATGCATTTTCGGCCGGTGCGACATATACTCCGGAGCGACTTATACTCCGAAAATACGGTGTGTATTTATATATATATATATATATATATATATACGTATATATATATATACTTATATATGTACGTATATATATGCATATGAGTATATATGTGTATATTGATATGTATATACTGTATGTGTGTGTGTGTGTGTGTGTGTGTGTGTGCGTGCCGTATTTGTGTATGTATGTATATATATATATATATATATATATATATATATATATATACACGTGTGTGTGTGTGTGTGTATATACATATATACACACGTGTATGTATATATATATATATATATATATATACACACACACACGTGTATATATGTATGTATGTATGTATGTGTATATATATACATATATATACACACACACGTGTATATACAGTATGTGTGTATGTATACACATATATATATATATATATATATATATACATATATATTAGGGCTGGGCGATATATCGATATACGCGATATATCGCGGGTTTGTCTCTGTGCGATATAGAAAATGACTATCGTGATATCGAGTATACGTTCTCACGCAGTTGCTTTTAGCTGTGGGCATTACACTACAGGCTCTCCTCCTCTTTCCAGGCTCTCCTTCTCACAGACAGACAAGTGCACCTTCTTACACACGTCACATACTGTCACGTCATACGTCACATACGTATACGCCCTCCCCGAGCAGAGAGGTAGCAGCATGGCTAACGTTAGCTGTGATGCTAGCGGAGTGGTAATACGAGAGAAAGAAGGTGCGAATCTGGTAACAAACGGAGGAATAATTAATTCCCCCAAAAAACAGCAGGGGGTCCATCGTCTGGCGGTGGTTTGGCTTCAAGTGGGAATATGTCGAACAGACAACCGTAATTTGTCAAGTGTGGGGCAAAAGCGTTGCTACAAAAAGTAGCATTACTGCTGTAACAAACAGTTCAGGGTGTCCCAAGTTACCAGTGTGTTAGTAAGGAGGAGGAGTTTTGTCCCTCCAGAGTTGTTGCCGTAGGGCTGTGACGTAGGGCGTGTGTGGTTGTGGAAGGAGGTGTGTGATGTTGACATTAAAGAAGCGGCGGTTACTGAACCTGCTCTAAGGTCTCCCGTTTATTATTTTATTAAATAAGTACACTGTATAGGTGAACCCAGGACACTGCTAATATTTAGCATCATTTGAAAAGTCACCCGCTAGACAATGAAGAGGGCTTACTCCGCACGTCAACATCTCCGTTCGGTGCCACACGTCCGCACCATCAAAATGCCGAGGCAAACATTTCCAGATCAACACCGTATGAAAAAAATAGTGATTTTTTTTTTAGTTGTGATTTCCTTCTCTGCATGAAAGTTTAAAAGTAGCATATATTAATGCAGTATGAAGAAGAATGTTTTAATGTAGACACATAGAATCATCATACTGCTGTGATTATATGCATCAAGTGTTCATTCAAGGCTAAGGCAAAATATCCACATATATATCGTGTATCGCGATATGGCCTTAAAATATTGCGATATTAAAAAAAGGCAATATCGCCCAGCCCTAATATATATATACAGCAGTGACATGCGGTGAGGTTGATGGCTGGTGAGGCACTGACTTCATCACAGTCAGATTTACAAACATTTGAACCCTAAAGAGTATCTTATTCACCATTTGATTGGCAGCAGTTAAAAGCTCATACCAGCATTCTTCCCTGCTTGGCACTCAGCATCAAGGCTTGGAATTGGGGGTTAAATCACCAACAATTATTCCCGGGCGCGGCGCCGCTGCTGCCCACTGCTCCCCTCACATCCCCGGGGGTGAGCAAGAGGATGGGTCAAATGCAGAGGACAAATTTCACCACACCTAGTGTGTGTGTGACAATCATTGGTACTTTAACTTAACTTTAACTTCACACATACAAACTGTAGCACACAAAAAAGCACATTTAATAAAAAAAAACGTTATTATGGTCTTACCTTTACTTATATGTGCGGGAACAGTGGTGTTCGTGTTGGAGGAGTTGTGAATGAATGAAATATGAAATCCGTGCTGCAGTCTGCAGGTGTACCTAATGTTATGTCCCTACAGTCGTTCACGGCTCCTCCGGCGCGAGCATTGTTGTTTTTGCACTTTTTGGCTTCTTGTTAAGTGACTTTTTTTGGGTGGATTCGGTCTTGCACGTGGAGGGTTTGGGTGTGGGCTTTGGTTGGTGTGGCGCTCCCTTCGGGGGGTGCAGTCTGCGGCGGGGGGTGCATTAACCGGCACCAGGAGGCGGGATTACGCGAGCCTCACACAGTGCGTCTTCGCAGCAGTTTTATGATTGCTCAGCACAAGAAATACGTTACACACATACAGTTGTTGACAAAATACACTGTACATTATATACCTCAGCTAACTAAACTATGGAAATGTATAATATAGTTCATATAGCAATACGGTCTCACTGCACAGCAGTCCAGCAGTTATACGAGTCATTGCGCAATCCATGTTGAGGCACTGAGTGACGTGCCTCAACTGGCTGCTGATCACCGCACCGTCTCTTCTCAGTATTTGAACGGCAAATGTGAAAATTCAGCGATTTTGAATAAAAATAATCTAAAATTGGTGAAGTTAAATGGAAAATAACTTTATAGTATAATCACTGGATACATATAACAATTTAATTACCGTATTTTCCGCACCATAAGGCGCCTGGGGTTATAAGCCGCGCCTTCAATGAACGGCATATTTCAAAACTTTGTCCACCTATAAGCCGCCCCGTGTTGAAAGCCGCATCTAACTGCGCTAAAGGAATGTCAAAAAAACAGTCAAATAGGTCAGTCAAACTTTAATAATATATTAAAACCAGCGTGATGTGGGCACATGGAATCGTATATCAACATGGACGAAGCTGCGTGAAAAAAGCCACCCGGCCTCTTCGCGTAAACTTAAACTTACCTTAACCACTCGCTCATCTTTTCTTCATCCATCCCTTCGAGTTAGCTTTTATGATGACGCCGGCTGGAAAGGTCTCTTTTGGCAAGGTCTTCCTTTTGAATATCACCATGGGTGGAAGTTTCTGGCCATTAGCATGGCAAGCTAGAACCACAGTGAAGGATGACTTCTCATTCCCTGTGGTGCGAATATTCACCGTACGTGCTCCCGTTGTATCCACAGTGCGGTTCACAGGAATATCAGTTGCTGTGAAATAGTAATCCGTGTGCGGATGGAGAGATTGCGTCTTTTCATGAACCGGATCCCTGTCGCTTTGTAGGAGCCATTTTGTGGTCTTTACAGATGTAAACACACAAAGGAAATGATAATATCCGTGCGCTTTTTCTTCTTCTACGCGGGCGGGTGGTTGCTTACAGTAGAAGAAGAAGCGCTTCCTGTTCTATGGGGGCGGGTGCTTACCTTGGCGGTTGCTTGCGTAGAAGAAGAAGCGCTTCCTGTTCTACCGGGAAAAAAGATGGCGGCTGTTTACCGAAGTTGCGAGACCGAAACTTTATGAAAATGAATCTTAATATTTATCCATATATAAAGCGCACCGGGTTATAAGGCGCACTGTCAGCTTTTGAGAAAATTTGTGGTTTTTAGGTGCGCCTTATAGTGCGGAAAATACGGTAATTTGTTTTCTTTTTACATTTTTTTTCTTTCCATGATGCCTCACCTGCCCGCTCGTCACTGATATACAGTATATATATATATATATATATATATATATATATGTTTGTGTACGATGAAGCGTACACGTGTGGATTTCTACCGTCTATAGAACATTGTCCGTCGCTTATAAGGTCCGACAGGAAACAATAACTTGAGAAGCAGAACATTCGTACTTTGTTTTCCAGTCCCTGTTAAAAGTCTGATTTTTGCAATTTATTTAAAAAAAAATTCAGGGTCGATAGTGCCATTTTCGGTTTGAATTACTTCTGCTTCAGTGTGACTCATATGCCTCGCTGTTGCCCCCTGCGGGGTGGCGTGCGTACTGCGTACATGAGCAACCCGAGTTTGAATGGTTTCATCAAGCCTATTTGGGTGGTGTTCTGCGGGCCAAATGAAAAGCTTTGGTGGGCTGAATATGGCCTGACGTGTACGGACAAAATAATTTGATTTGAGACATATTTGTGCGGGACAAGAGGGTTGCAGTTTTGAGAAACAATATTAATGGATTAAAATATGTAAATTGCAACTGCAAGCTGGATAATGAGCATTATGAGGTTCTCAAAGGGGTTAAGTGCAGAATCATTAGTCATATGTCGTTGATTATTATCATTAACATCACAAAGCAAGCTGGCGTAGTCGGGTGACCGTTTAGAATTAGACTGATGCAGCCTGCTGGGCCCCGGCTGTCTGCTGCAGCCTGAAGCAGTGCACACATTTCCAATGACTCTTAGGCGCTGTCCGCACACAACTGTTTTTAGGTGGAAACAGTGAAGATATATACTATCTCAGCATTTTATCTACACGCAAACTAGGTTTTTGATGGTCTAAAACGAAGGTTTTTAACAACAGCCTCCAGAGTGGGAAGGTCTGAAAACTCCGGCATTGTTGTATCCGTGGGGCCAAGGAAGCCACCAGAGTACCCGAGTATGATGATGTCACCGCCTACTTCCTACTCTGTGTATGTATGTATATATATATACAGTATATGTATACATATATATATATGTACTGTATATGTATACATATATATATATGTATATACAGTATATAAATACATATACTGTATATGTATACATCCATATATACATACATGGTATATATATATATATATACATATATATATATATATATATATATATATATATATATATATACATATATATATATATATATATATATATATATATATATATATATATATACACATATATACTTGGTATATATGTATACTTGGTGTGTATATATATATATATATATACACACATACACTTGGTATATGCTGTATATGTATATATATATACATGGTATATATCGTGAGAGCACATATTTACATATATATACACGTATACACATTCACACATATGTATATACACATACATATATATATACACATTTATATACACACATACATACCGTATTTTTCGGACTATAAGTCGCAGTTTTTTTCATAGTTTGGCCGGGTTCCAGTGCAATTTATATATGTTATTTTCCTTCTTTATTATGCATTTTCTCCAGGTGCGACATATACTCAGAAAAATACGGTATATATATATATATATATATATATACACATTTATATACACACACATATATGTAAATATATATACAATATACATACATTTATACATATATATGTATACATACATATATATATATATATATATATATATATATATATATATATATATATATATGTGTATGTGTGGGGAAAAAATCACAAGACTATTTCATCTCTACAGGCCTGTTTCATGAGGGGTTCCCTCAATCATCAGGAGATGATTGAGGGAAAAATCTCCTGATGATTGAGGGAACCCCTCATGAAACAGGCCTGTAGAGATGAAATAGTCTTGTGATTTTTTTCCCACACATACATATATTGCGCTCTACTACGGTATCGAGCACTATTTTTTGGATAACCTTATTAAGACATATATATATATATATATATATATATATATATATATATATATATATATATATATATATATATACATATATACTTGGTATATATATATATATACATATATACTTGGTATATATGTATACTTGGTGTGTATGTATATATATATATATATATATATATATATATATATATATATATACACGCACACACTTGGTATATGCTGTATATGTATATATATATACATGGTATATATCGTGAGTGCACATTATTACATATATATACACATATACACATCCACACATAGGTATATCCACATACATATATATATACACATATATATATACACATTTATATACACACATACATCCCGTATTTTTCGGACTATAAGTCGCAGTTTTTTTCATAGTTTGGCCGGGCTCCAGTGCAATTTATATATGTTTTTTTCCTTCTTTATTATGCATTTTCGGCAGGTGCGACTTATACTCCGAAAAATACGGTGTATATATATACCGTATTTTCCGCACTATAAGGCGCACCGGATTATTAGCCGCACCTTCTATGAATTACATATTTCATAATTTTGTCCACCAATAAGCCGCCCCGGACTAAAAGCCGCGCCTACGCTGCGCTAAAGTGAATGTCAAAAAAACGCTGCGCTAAAGTGAATGTCAAAAAAACAGTCAGATAGTTCAGTCAAACTTTAATAATATATTGAAAACCAGCGTTCTAACAACTCTGTCCCAAAATGTACGCAAATGTGCAATCACAAACATAGTAAAATTCAAAATGGTGTAGAACAATAGCAACATAATGTTGCTCGAACGTTAATGTCACAACACACAAAATAAACATAGCGCTCACCTTCTGAAGTTATTCTTCATTCGTAAATCCTTCGAATTCTTCGTCTTCGGTGTCCGAATTGAAAAGTTGGGCGAATACGGGATCCAAAATGGCCGGTTCCGTCTCGTCGAAGTCACCGGAGTCAGTGTCACTGTTGTCCAGCAGTTCTGTGAATCCTGCCTTCCGGAAAGGTCGGACCACAGTTGTGACCGAAACTATCTGCCCAGGCATTTACGATCCACTGGCAGATGTTGGCGTATGTCGACCGGCGCTATCTGCCCGTCTTAGTGAAGGTGTGTTCGCCTTCGGAGCTGTGTGAAAAAAGCCACCCGGCCTCTTCGCGTAAACTTCCCTTAACCACTCGCTCATCTTTTCTTCATCCATCCATCCCTTCGAGTTAGCTTTTATGATGACGCCGGCTGGAAAGGTCTCTTTTGGATGGGTGGAAGTTAGCATGGCAAGCTAGAACCACAGTGAAGGATGACTTCTCATTCCCTGTGGAGCGAATATTCACCGTACGTGCTCCCGTTCCACAGTGCGGTTCAGTTGCTGTGAAATACGGTAGTAATCCGTGTGCGGATGGAGAGATTGCGTCTTTTTATGAACCGGATCGTTTTGTAGGAGCCATTTTGTGGTCTTTACAGATGTAAACAGGAAATGAAACGTACGGTGATATCCGCGCGTTTTTTCTTCTTCTTCCGGGGGCGGGTGAAGCGCTTCCTGTTCTATGGGGGCGGGTGAAGCGCTTCCTGTTCTATGGGGGCGAGTGCTTTCATTGGCGGTTGCTTGCGTAGAAGAAGAAGCGCTTCCTGTTCTACCGGGAAAAAAGATGGCGGCTGTTTACCGAAGTTGCGAGACCGAAACTTTATGAAAATGAATCGTAATAAAGCGCACCGGGTTATTAGGCGCACTGTCAGCTTTTGAGAAAAATTGTGGTTTTTAGGTGCGCCTTATAGTGCGGAAAATACGGTATACATATTTATATACACACACTTATATGTAAATATATATACCATATACATACATTTATACATATATATGTATACATATATATATACAGTATATATATATATATATATATATATATATATATATATATATATATATATATACACACATAATAGCATAATATTGTGAAAAGTCCAGTCCATAGTGGATCTAACATAATAGTGAGCAAAACACTTTTGACACTTTTATACTGAAATAAATACACCTACAACTTATTAAATAAAAACATTGAAAAAACTACCAGCAGTGGTAAAGTTTAGATCCATGAAAGAAAGATAAAAGTGAATGAATGTTTAGGTGAACATTTGCCAATGATACTCGAACTTGCTTTATAAATAATATATTTATTTAAATAAAGCATTTTGTCTCCTCTGTTGACAGCAGTGTTGGCGCTAGGAATTTTCAAAATGTGACCCCAGGGACCCCATCAAGTCATAAAAATGGGGTCCCACAGTACATTTTTGGGGTCCCACTTTTTTGTAAGCGTTTTGAAAACAAATGATAAACGTATGCATTATCCTGTTATATCTCACATTCTATATTGTGTTTTGGAAAAAGGTTGTCATAAACGTTACTTAATTAATTTAAAAAAATAAAATAAAATAAAACAAATGTGTATACATATGTAAATGTATTCAGTTATAAACACTTTCTTCTTTCCTTCATGGATCTAAACTTTACCACTGCTGCTAGTTTTTTTCTATGTTTTTATTGAATAAGTTGTAGGTGTATTTATTTCAGTATAAAAGTGTCAAAAGTGTTTTGCTTGGGTCATGAAATGATGATAATGGTGTGCCAGGGCATACATACATTTTATATTTAACACTTAAATCTCTGGAGTCTACATCAACTTCACATCTATCCCTCATTTCTAAATGTTTTAGTTTTTTTTATGTTGTTTTTTTGTTGGTTGGTTTTCCGCCCTTTTTTGTCAAACAAAACTATGTTTTTAATGGCAAACACACAAAATATGCAAAATCTTCCACCGAAAATATTTTTCTTAGTGTAATATTTGATGTGAAGTAATGGGAACCTTGGATAGGTCAATAATTCATAATAACATTGATTTTGATTCAATATTATGTTTTGAGCAATGACAGTTTGAAAGAAAAAAAAACAGCTTTGTTTTATTAGTCAACATTGCAACTTTTTATAAATTACATTTCACCTTTAAGCTTTTTTATTTCACTTTTGTTATGTTTTTGTTTATTTTAATAGTATTTTTACAATGTGCTGTGGGCCTTTAAAACATCAGCTGTGGGCCGCAAATGTTAAAAAAAAATTTAAAAAAAATATCTGCGTCCTTTCTGATTTCAATGCGTTAAAAAGACACAAAAAGTGTGTTAACGCCAACACTGCTTGACAGTATAACAAAATAAGTCACACTTATATTCTGTAACATTCACAGTTTTGGAAAAAAAAGTTCGGAGGTAGAAATATTCAAAATAACCTCTTGTATATAATCTAAACATAAATAATGCCTCAAAACAAGTTAATTAAATTTAAACAAAAAACAACAGGCGAGCTCTCGCCCTGCACAGCTGTTTTGTGCTTTGTTGTGTGGATATGGGCTTGTAGATCTTTATTTGCCACAGATATATACCTTCCTGCTTTGCACACAGTGCATTCTGCTTTCCATGTGTCACGGCCATTGGCGTTGTTAGGCATATTTTAGGGGGGCTCAAGCCCCCCTAAAATATTCTTAAGCCCCCCTAAATAATTTGGTGTTTTTTTTTGTTTTTTTACAAATACATAGTCATTATAAAGTGGCCCGAATATGAGTTTAAATAAATAATCATATAACCTGTTATTATTCACTCAGTTTCCCCTCACTTCGTAGCGTAAGGTAGAGAGCCCCTTTAGTGTGTCGGTATCCAATCCATTCCACTTGTTCATATAGAAAATGCCCACATCACTCAAATTCCAGTCCGCATTTTCTCCGCGTCCTTGCTTGCGGTCCTGCAGGTGTACAAAGCACATTATCTTCCTTTACAATGAGTGAAGCTGCACGAAAGCTTGTGTGTGCAATTGTAAATAATTTAGTGTTTAAGTTTTGTGTTTCTTGTAGAATCTTTATAAAGTAATATACATTAGCCTATTGTTAAAATAATGAAAAAAACATCATTAAATATATTTGTTTTATTGTATTGTTACATTAATAGCTGTTGAATTATTATAGGATGGCTTGTTAAACATTTCATAGGATTTTCAGAGGGAGGAAAAACCAAGACATTTAATATAAAATGTAAAATGAATAAATACATAAAAAGAAAAAAAATTGGTTAAAAGCCATCGTCCCGGGGAGCATTTCATTTCGTCCCGTCCATTTTTTTTAAATAATAATAATAACAATGAATCATTTCTAAGTCTTTGTTTGCCGTTTGTGAAGTTTTGTGCTTGCGCGTAACGTTCGCTCGCATCCTGTGCATCTCCTGGGGGCTAAGCCCCCCCCTGTCCTTAAAAGCTAGTGACGCCCCTGGTCACGGCCAAGACCAAAACACACATACTTTTCCCGCAAATCAACCGTGAAGTTGCATTTACGTTTCGGCTTCTCTCTTGTGTTCTGTCTGTCTCTCCACTGTCTCGCTCTCTCACTCTCTGTCTCTGCCCCTCCCTCAAGAATGCGCACCTTCACAATTTGTTTTGTTTTTCACCCCTTCTTAACCCTGAACGTACATTGAAAATACACGCAACCCTGACTCAAAATGCCGGACATTTGAGGCATTTAAGAAACCCCGCCCTGACAGCCCCGCAAAAGAGGACATGTCCGTATGGTCAGTCTAACTAACTACAGGATTAATGTTGATTGTCTTCACTGATAGAGGCAAAGCTGCACCCATAAGGGCTGCTAAGGAAGCAGAACCACAAGAATGTGTCTCCAGATTCACCCATGTAGGACTTTCCTGATGATACATCAGGAAAGTTTTCAGTTTACTGTTGAATAATGAGAGCGTGTCAGCTTCTAATTGAATCGATGGTTCAATCATAGAGGAATCTTGATAGCTGAAGGCTGTGCCTCCCTTTCTAAATACTTGGAAAATTTCTTACAACCACAGTAAGTGCAACCTCTGGGGATTACTGCTCTAACCAGGTTGAAAAGGCACCAACGGCTTCTTAAAGTCCATTGGTGCAGTATGTGAGGACGATAATTCCCGTGATGAGAAGGAACAAAGCAGCTGGTCCAGATTGTGTGGCGATCAAGATGATGGATGGTCTGGAGGAATATGTGGTTAAAAACTAATGGTTGTCATAAATAAGAAAAATGAAGATTCCTAAAGGCTCTGTCTCGGTACGTTTTCACCGCACTCAAACCCACGGAACATGGCGCAGTAGATTGTGAGCCGCGTCGCACAATCAGCCTGATGAGCCGTATCACAAAGATTGTTCTCAGAAGTCTGCTTCTCAGAGCGTGCAGACGCAGTACAACGACACCCGACCGTCCACATTTATTAAAGACGCAGGCACAAGAAATGCAATATTCTTTAAAGCAATGGTTCTTTTCACCTCAGAAAACACTCGCCTCTCCAAGCATCACCATAATGACCAACTATAATAACAATAATACATTTTATTTGTAAAAAGCGCTTTACATTGAGTAAACAACCTCAAAGTGCTACAGTGTATTAAAAAATTGCACAAATGTTCAGTTTTACTTGTACAATTTTGACTTACATTGAGTAAAAATACGACTTTTATTATAATACTGCCACAATTCTAAGTTTTTCTTGTGAAATTGTGACCTTTTTCTTGTGGAATTCCAACTAATTTTTCACAACAAGCTTTTTTATATATGCATAGTATGTATATATTATTAATGTTGTAAATACAAATCTTTATATGTCTCGAAAGGGCGGTCCTAAAGAGGTAGGCATTTTCCGGAGGTCTCAAGAAGGTAACAAATACAAGAATGTGTGTGTGTGTGTGTGTTCTTGTATTTGTACACTTTTTGAGACATCAACAAGGAAAAGTAACTTCCATAACTTCCAAGTTATGACATAAATCATGGTCCCAATACGGACAACCATTGCATCTGTCAGAGAATGTCTCATTTGCATCCCTCAAAATCAGGCCCGGCCCTAACCAATCTGGCGCCCTAGGCAAGATTTTAGGTGGCCCCCACCCCCCCACATCGGCAGTGAAGTGTATATACTCACAAGAACCCGAATAGCTTTGTCTTTGACTTTTTTTTTTTACTTACAACTATACCTAATATATAAAGGGGTGGAAAAGTGACTATTACCTGCAGGGCAAACATTAGCTAACCAGAAGGCAATAATGTAAACAAAAAACACCTGCTTAAAAGATCTAATACAAATGTCCCTGAGGAATGTAAGGTGGGAGTACTGTAATTACCTAACGTTACATTATTATTTTCCATAACAATTTAGCCCCCTCCACAATATTAACCCGACGTTAAAACAGAACTAGCTATTTATTGATTAGCAATTGCCGAATCATGTAACATTAGCTTAATGCTAAAAAGCCAGGTTACTATCACATTCTGTAACAGACAAATAATTTCATGTAGGCTAACGTTACCTACCTGCTACCTCTGTCTTTTCTCGTTTCTCCTCTTCTTTTCTCTTTTTTCTTCCCTGGGCACCTGACAGTTTTAGCCGTTTTGACATCTTGTGTTGATTTTTTGATGTGGTGACGTCCAAAAAGAGTCATGATACGGGAAGGGAGGGGGCGCACCGTGCGGGGGGAGGAGGGGGGGCGTAATGTTGTAACAAATAATATTTCTATTAAATAGGCTTTACTTTGCATTTTAATTAACGTGAGATTATTTTTTGTATTTAGAAATAATAGTAACAACTTTTTTTTTTTTTTTCTCCAACATTTGTGGCACTGGCATGGCGCCCCCTGATGGACGGCGCCCTTAGCATTTGCCTATACGGCCTATGCCACGGGCCGGCCCTGCTCAAAATGAGGGTGGTCCCAAAAAGAAGGGATTTTTTCAAATTGACTGTGTGTCTGTTTCACATGTGCTCCCCCTCTGGTCAACAGATGGAATAACAAGTGTGTTTAAGAATTTGAAGTGCTCCCCCTCTGGTCAACATATGAAAAGACAGGTGTGTGTAAGAAATTGAAATGCTCCCCCTTTGGCCAAAATTAATTAAAAATGAAAGGGGAACATTATCACCAGACCTATGTAAGTGTCAATATATACCTTGATGTTGCAGAAAAAAGACCATATATTTTTGTAACCGACTTCCGAACTCTAAATGGGTGAATTTTGGCGAATTAAACGCCTTTCTATTATTCGCTCTCGGAGGTTGTGACGTCACATCGGGAAGCAATCCGCCATTTTCTCAAACACCGAGTCAAATCAGCTGTTATTTCCCGTTTTTTCGACTGTTTTCCGTACCTTGGAGACATCATGCCTCGTCGGTGTGTTGTCGGAGGGTGTAACAACACGAACAGGGACGGATTCAAGTTGCACCAGTGGCCCAAAGATGCCAAAGTGGCAAGAAATTGGACGTTTGTTCCGCACACTTTACCGACGAAAGCTATGCTACGACAGAAGATGGCAAGAATGTGTGGATATCCTGCGACACTCAAAGCAGATGCATTTCCAACGATAAAGTCAAAGAAATCTGCCGCCAGACCCCCATTGAATCTGCCGGAGTGTGTGAGCAATTCAGGGACAAAGGACCTCGGTAGCACGGAAAGCGATGGCGGCAGTTTGTTCCCGCAGACGAGCGAGCTAAACCCCCTGGATGTCTTGGCTCACACCGTCCCTTATGCCACTGAAGATGATCAAGAGAAGAATATCGACCCTAGCTTCCCTGGCCTGCTGACATCAACTCCAAAACTGGACAGATCAGCTTTCAGGAAAAGAGAGCGGATGAGGGTATGTCTACAGAATATATTAATTGATGAAAACTGGGCTGTCTGCACTCTCAAAGTGCATGTTGTTGCCAAATGTATTTCATATGCTGTAAACCTAGTTCATAGTTGTTAGTTTCCTTTAATGCCAAACAAACACATACCAATCGTTGGTTGGAAGGCGATCGCCGAATTCGTCCTCGCTTTCTCCCGTGTCGCCGGCCGTCGTGTCGTTTTCGTCGGTTTCGCTTGCATACGGTTCAAACCGATATGGCTCAATAGCTTCAGTTTCTTCTTCAATTTCGTTTTCGCTACCTGCCTCCACACTACAACCATCCATTTCAATACATGCATAATCTGTTGAATCGAGTCTGAATCCGAGCTAATGTCGCTATATCTTGCTGTTCTATGCGCCATGTTTGTTTGTGTCGGCTTCACTATGTGACGTCACAGGAAAATGGACGGGTGTATATAACGATGGTTAAAATCAGGCACTTTGAAGCTTTTTTTAGGGATATTGCGTGATGGGTAAAATTTTGAAAAAAAACTTTGAAAAATAAAATAAGCCACTGGGAACTGATTTGTAATGGTTTTAACCCTTCTGAAATTGTGATAATGTTCCCCTTTAAGCCTTTTTTTAAAAGCATCCACAGTCTGTGGTGCCCTCAGGTGGTCAGGGAGAGCGTTCCACAGACTGGGAGCGGCGGAGCCATTGTTCGTAGCTTTGTCCTCGGAGGTTGGAGGAGGTTAGCCTGTCCGGAGTGGAGGATTTGGGGGTGGGTAGTTCTTTGAGGTAGAGGGGGGCATTTCCATGGAGGCACTGGTGGGTTAGTAGGAAGACTTTGAATTCGATCCTGAGTGGAACAGGAAGCCAGTGAAGGGATTTGAGCACTGGTGTGATATGGTCATATTTCCGTGCACTCGTCAGGATCCTTGCAGCACTATTCTGTAGAGTAGAGTGTTGAATATCTTAAAATGGGTTTTGTGGAAATTCAATTTTTTTTCAATGTGTGTATTTGTACTTTGAGAGCACATTCAACAAAAGAGCGACGATTGATTTATTTGAACGAAATAACATTTTCATGCCGTTACATCCCTAACACTTAACACTTGGCCGTCACTCCAGCAGCACTGAGAGTGGACTCAGCCAAAATGCCTCTCAGGAATGTTGCACTTTTCAATGCCAACAAAGAAATTGACCCATAAATGTAATAATAAATACTGTAACGACGGACAGAAGTTATCGTAATCAGCTCGTTGTCACGAGCGTGGAAGTAAGCTTTTGCGGCGTGACGCCCAAGAGGCGGAAGGTGGTTAAAAAATATTATTCTTTAATACAACAAAAGAAAACGCACTCACGAGGGGGGATGGGAAAACGCGACTATGAGAAAAAGGAACAAAAGAAGGCGAGTGCAGCTAAAAACGGCACAAGACACGGAACTTGTTTTGTAACATGAACAACACGTGTGTAGGGCTCGAGGTTAAATATAAAAAAAGGAAGATAGGAGATTGATTGGCAACCGGGTACAGGTGTGTCCCGGTTGCCAATCAAGGACAGGTGTGGGAGCCAGTACTCGGTGGACAGACAGGGGAAGTGAAACTACAAAATAAGAGTACTGGACAGTAGGGCTGTAAATCTTTGGGAACTGCACGATTCGATTCGGTTCAATTTAGAATCGAATCAAAACGATTTTCAATTCAAGATTCATACTTTTTTTTCGTACTCATTGTGTGCCAGTTCTATAATTAACTACTGTTGCATCTGACCAGCCTTCCTTCTCAGGGAATTAAAGTCACTGGTCAATCCCAAGTTCTTTAGATGACATATATACTGAGTAAGAAGGACCACCAAGACAGAATAGGAATATTATCAAGTTTTACTAAAGCTTTAGGAGACCAGTCCACACCAATGCGGTCATACCGGCATCTCGAAAACAGGAATGATGTAGTTTGATCATTCAGGAAAATGATCAAATTACATAAATAACATACTGTCATTTGATTTTGATATACTTTTTTTTTAATCTTGATAGATTGAAAATGAACACCAATGATCAACATTATCACATAATTTGTGATAATGCGTTGAGGGGATCCGGTTTGGTGGCTGCAGGATTAGGTCTCTGCTTTTTGCAGATGATGTGGTCCTGATGGCTTCAACTGGCCAGGATCTTCAGCTCTCACTGGATCGGTTCGCAGCCGAGTGTGAAGCGACTGGGATGAGAATCAGCACCTCCAAGTCCGAGTCCATGGTTCTCGCCCGGAAAAGGGTGGAGTGCCATCTTCGAGTTGGGGAGGAGACCCTGCCCCAAGTGGAGGAGTTCAAGTACCTGGGAGTCTTGTTCACGAGTGAGAGAAGAGTGGATCGGTGCGGAGTCTTCAGTAATGCGGACGCTGTATCGATCCGTTGTGGTGAAGAAGGAGCTGAAGCCGGAAGGCAAAGCTCTCAATTTACCGGTCGATCTACGTTCCCATCCTCACCTATGGTCATGAGCTTTGGGTTATGACCGAAAGGACAAGATCACGGGTACAAGCGGCCGAAATGAGTTTCCTCCGCCGGGTGGCGGGGCTCTCCCTTAGAGATAGGGTGAGAAGTTCTGTCATCCGGGAGGAGCTCAAAGTAAAGCTGCTGCTCCTCCACATAGAGAGGAGCCAGATGAGGTGGTTCGGGCATCTGGTCAGGATGCCACCCTAACGTCTCCCTAGGGAGGTGTTTAGGGCACGTCCGACCGGTAGGAGGCCACAGGGAAGACCCAGGACACGTTGGGTAGACTATGTCTCTCGGCTGGTCTAGGAACACCTCGGGATCCCCCGGGAAGAGCTGTACGAAGTGGCTTGAGAGAGGAAAGTTTGGGTTTCCCTGCTTAGGCTGAGTTTCCTCCTCCCTTAGAGATAGGGTGAGAAGCTCTGCCATCCGGGGGGAGCCCAAAGTAAAGCCGCTGCTCCTCCACATCGAGAGGAGCCAGATGAGGTGGTTCGGGCATCTGGTCAGGATGCCACCCTAACGTCTCCCTAGGGAGGTGTTTAGGGCACGTCCGACCGGTAGGAGGCCACAGGGAAGACCCAGGACACGTTGGGTAGACTATGTCTCTCGGCTGGTCTAGGAACACCTCGGGATCCCCCGGGAAGAGCTGTACGAAGTGGCTTGAGAGAGGAAAGTTTGGGTTTCCCTGCTTAGGCTGAGTTTCCTCCTCCCTTAGAGATAGGGTGAGAAGCTCTGCCATCCGGGGGGAGCCCAAAGTAAAGCCGCTGCTCCTCCACATCGAGAGGAGCCAGATGAGGTGGTTCGGGCATCTGGTCAGGATGCCACCCGAACGCCTCCCTAGGGAGGTGTTTAGGGCACGTCCGACCGGTAGGAGGCCACAGGGAAGACCCAGGACACGTTGGGTAGACTATGTCTCTCGGCTGGTCTGGGAACGCCTCGGGATCCCTCGGGAAGAGCTGGACGAAGTGGCTTGAGAGAGGAAAGTTTGGGTTTCCTTGCTTAGGCTGAGTTTCCTCCTCCCTTAGAGATAGGGTGAGAAGCTCTGCCATCCGGGGGGAGCCCAAAGTAAAGCCGCTGCTCCTCCACATCAAGAGGAGCCAGATAAGGTGGTTCGAGCATCTGGTCAGGATGCCACTTTAACGTTTCCCTAGGGAGGTGTTTAGGGCACGTCCGACTGGTAGGAGGCCACAGGGAAGACCCAGGACACGTTGGGTGGACTATGTCTCCCGGCTGGTCTAGGAACGCCTCGGGATCCCCCGGCAAGAGCTGGGCAAAGTGGCTTGAGAGAGGAAAGTCTGGGTTTCCCTGCTTAGGCTGAGTTTCCTCCTCCCTTAGAGATAGGGTGAGAAGCTCTGCCATCCGGTTGGAGCTCAAAGTAAAGCCGCTGCTCCTCCACATGGAGAGGAGCCAGATGAGGTGGTTCCAGCATCTGGTCAGGATGTCACCCGAACGCCTCCCTAGGGACGTCCGAATTTGGGGGAATGTCCTGCGGGCCAGGTTGAAAAGCTTAACGGGCCTTAATTTGCACAGGTCTGGGGTACAGTATCGGTTCAAATGTGAAAAGTACCCATCCCTCCACAACTGTCCTCCAAAGAGCACCTACCTGACCTCATGCATACCCAGTGAAGCGATTGACGGCAAGAAGATGAATCAATAAGTGGCTCCATGGGGCGTGCAGCGAGGCATCCCTGTGAGAGGTACACTGTCGGGCTCGGAGGTCACGGCTCTCTGCTGTCTCATTCTCAAAGCCGAGCGTCCCTTTTTTTTTTTTCTTCCTTCCCATCTTCCCCCATCACTGACTCAGAGGTCAGACAGTTCCCTGCAGGAAAATACAAATCACGGCGAGAGGGCTGTCAGTCACGCGTTTCCTGACATACCAGAAATGACCGAGCTGCGGGCCGTTTCACCTGAATGAGCGACAAATACCGCTGGAAAATTGTGTCTGCGCGTTGTCTTGGTGAAGGACAAGCGCAGAAGGCCGCTGTGACCTTTCCCCGACATTTTTCTATTCATTCATCAGCCAGCACACCGTCACCTGTACATGTTGACATTGTGGAAACCAATCAGCGTTCCTTGCTATTTGCTGACGTGTCACCAATGGCGGATTTCAGCTCTCAGGATGAAGATCACAGATGTGTTTCAAATTGAAGACCTCAGCCAGCAGACGTTAATGACTATACTAGTAGGCTACAATATACAGGTAAAAGCCAGTAAATTAGAATATTTTGAAAAACTTGATTTATTTCAGTAATTGCATTCAAAAGGTGTAACTTGTACATTATATTTATTCATTGCACACAGACTGATGCATTCAAATGTTTATTTCATTTAATTTTGATGATTTGAAGTGGCAACAAATGAAAATCCAAAATTCCGTGTGTCACAAAATTAGAATATTACTTAAGGCTAATACAAAAAAGGGATTTTTAGAAATGTTGGCCAACTGAAAAGTATGAAAATGAAAAATATGAGCATGTACAATACTCAATACTTGGTTGGAGCTCCCTTTGCCTCAATTACTGTGTTAATGCGGCGTGGCATGGAGTTGATGAGTTTCTGGCACTGCTCAGGTGTTATGAGAGCCCAGGTTGCTCTGATAGTGGCCTTCAACTCTTCTGCGTTTTTGGGTCTGGCATTCTGCATCTTCCTTTTCACAATACCCCACAGATTTTCTATGGGGCTAAGGTCAGGGGAGTTGGCGGGCCAATTTAGAACAGAAATACCATGGTCCGTAAACCAGGCACGGGTAGATTTTGCGCTGTGTGCAGGCGCCAAGTCCTGTTGGAACTTGAAATCTCCATCTCCATAGAGCAGGTCAGCAGCAGGAAGCATGAAGTGCTCTAAAACTTGCTGGTAGACGGCTGCGTTGACCCTGGATCTCAGGAAACAGAGTGGACCGACACCAGCAGATGACATGGCACCCCAAACCATCACTGATGGTGGAAACTTTACACTAGACTTCAGGCAACGTGGATCCTGTGCCTCTCCTGTCTTCCTCCAGACTCTGGGACCTCGATTTCCAAAGGAAATGCAAAATTTGCATGGTTGGGTGATGGTTTGGGGTGCCATGTCATCTGCTGGTGTCGGTCCACTCTGTTTCCTGAGATCCAGGGTCAACGCAGCCGTCTACCAGCAAGTTTTAGAGCACTTCATGCTTCCTGCTGCTGACCTGCTCTATGGAGATGGAGATTTCAAGTTCCAACAGGACTTGGCGCCTGCACACAGCGCAAAATCTACCCGTGCCTGGTTTACGGACCATGGTATTTCTGTTCTAAATTGGCCCGCCAACTCCCCTGACCTTAGCACCATAGAAAATCTGTGGGGTATTGTGAAAAGGAAGATGCAGAATGCCAGACCCAAAAACGCAGAAGAGTTGAAGGCCACTATCAGAGCAACCTGGGCTCTCATAACACCTGAGCAGTGCCAGAAACTCATCGACTCCATGCCACGCCGCATTAACGCAGTAATTGAGGCAAAAGGAGCTCCAACCAAGTATTGAGTATTGCACATGCTCATATTTTTCATTTTCATACTTTTCAGTTGGCCAACATTTCTAAAAATCCCTTTTTTGTATTAGCCTTAAGTAATATTCTAATTTTGTGACACACGGAATTTTGGATTTTCATTTGTTGCCACTTCAAATCATCAAAATTAAATGAAATAAACATTTGAATGCATCAGTCTGTGTGCAATGAATAAATATAATGTACAAGTTACACCTTTTGAATGCAATTACTGAAATAAATCAAGTTTTTCAAAATATTCTAATTTACTGGCTTTTACCTGTAAGTACACCTCCTTTGGCTATTTCAGGCTTTTACTGCTCATCAGTCGTTGGCTACGGTCTCACTTCAGGTCAAACTAGGCCAGTGTTTTTCAACTTTTTTTGAGCCAAGGCACATTTTTTAATTGAAAAAATGCGGTGGCACACCACCAGCAGAAATCATTAATTAATTGATCAAAGCCATCCATAACCTCTCTCCATCTTATCTCTCTGCCCTGATCCATGTCGCCACGCCCTCACGTTCCCTAAGATCCTCTTCATCCATCCCTTTATTTAAAGTGTCCACCATGGGTGCCCGAGCTTTCAGCCGCTCTGCCCCACATCTTTGGAACTCTTTGCCACCAGACCTTCGTAACTTGGACTAAATATCCCTCTTCAAATCAAGACTCAAAACACACCTATTCCTGACTGCTTATTCATTGTAATCATCTTATCTTCTCTATCTTTGTTGTTGTTATTACCGTATTTTCCGCACTATAAGGCGCACCTAAAAACCTCCAATTTTCTCAAAAGCTGACAGTGCGCCTTATAATCCAGTGCGCCTTATATATGGACCAATATTGAGCCACAACAGGTCTCACAACTACGGGATGCATAACGTAACACCAGCCTCTACTGTAGCGTCTATTTTATGCGCCTTATAATGCGGTGCATCTTATATATGAACAAAGTTTTAAAATAGGCCATTGATTGAAGGTGTGCCTTATAATCCGGTGCGCCTTATAGTGCGGAAAATACGGTATTGTTGTTTTTATCCAATTAGATTTTATTGTTTGGATTTTGTACGGTGTCCTTGAGTGCCCAGAAAGGCGCCTTATAAATAAAATGTATTATTATTATTATTATTATTATTATTATTATTAAAAAATGAAACTCAGCAGCAGATATTGACAGTAAAAAGTTGTTGTCGCAATTGTTGGGTATGACTTTAAAGCAGTGGTTCTTAACCTTGTTGGAACCCTTCTTTAGTGAAAAATATTTTTCTTAATTTAATCTTAATTTATAAATATTAATCATGAAATGATGTTATTATATTAAAGAAATACTAATAAAGATATATTAAGATATATATAAACAGAAAGTTACAGGAATGTACACACGATCCCATGTTTACATCTCATTGTGCAACATGTGAATGTTTTAGTGGGAACTAAATGCTTTATCGGAAAGGGGTACACATTATTTCCAAAGCAGTACCCCCACCTAGACATACAATACTACTTGTGGGGCGGTATAGCTCGGTTGGTAGAGTGGCCGTGCCAGCAACTTGAGGGTTCCAGGTTCGATCCCCGCTTCCGCCATCATAGTCACTGCCGTTGTGTCCTTGGGCAAAACACTTTACCCACCTGCTCCCAGTGACACCCACACTGGTTTAAATGTAACTTAGATATTGGGTTTCATTATGTAATAGCGCTTTGAGTCACTAGAGAAAAGCGCTATATAAATATAATTCACTTCACTTCACTACTAGTACACAGCTCATGAAAAACTATATTTTTAGGGACCGAGTTCCTTTGGGACAGAGGACCCTATTGAATTTCTAGCGTTTTATTATTATACCGCCGCCTCTTTGAGCTATAATTTGACCCCCTTAACATGCTTCAAAACTCACCAAATTGAACACACACGTCAGGGATTTAATCAAAAAACCAAACCCCAAAACTCAAAATTGCGCTCTAGCGCCCCCTAGGAAGAAAACACAGACAAAACTGCCTGTAACTCCCAGTAGGAATGTCGTAGAGACATGAAACAAAAACCTCTATGTAGGTCTCACTTAGACCTATATTTCATACAGTGGCAACCCCCAGAAAAAATCAACAGGAAGTTTGCAATTCCCCCTTCAAAACAAAAGCTGTGTAAAAACAGTCACCTTTTTTCAAACATTATCTCCTCTGAGCGCGTTTGTCGTGTCGGCTTCAAACTAGCACGGGAGAGAGATTGAACCCTTCTGATTAAAAGTTGATGAAAGAGTTTTAATTACTGCTCCGGTTTGGATTTTATGAGCCCTCAAAGTCAGTCCCGTCCATCGCTGCTTGTTTGTTATTGTCATTGTAAGTGGCCAAAACACTTATTTTAGAAAACAATCCCATGGAAATGACTGCTGTCATTTGATTATAATAATAAAACATCCATCCATCCATTTCCGACCGCTTGTCCCTTTTGGGATCATTAACTTGGTATTTAGTCAGGTTTTTGACAGGTTTGCTGCTGTTGTGGCCACTGTGTGCACATTTAAGTTAAAGTACCAATGATTGTCACACACTAGGTGTGGTGAAATTTGTCCTCTGCATTTGACCCTTCCCCTTGTTCACCCCCTGGGAGGTGAGGGGAGCAGTGAGCAGCAGCGGTGGCCGCGCCTGTGAATCATTTTTGGTGATTTAACCCCCAATTCCAACCCTTGATGCTGAGTGCCAAGCAGGGAGGTAATGGGTCCCATTTTTATAGTCTTTGGTATGACTTGGCCGCGGTTTGAACTCACAACCTACCGATCTCAGGGAGGACACTCTAGACACTAGGCCACTGAGTAGGTCCACGCTAGAGATGCGCGGTTTGCGGACACAACCGCGGAGTCCGCGGATTATCCGCGGGTCGGGCGGTTGAAATTAAAAAAAATTAGATTTTATCCGCGGGTCGGGTCGGGTCGGGTCGGGCGTTTGAAATAAAAAAAAATTAGATTTTAAATAGATTCAGGCGGGTGGCAGTTAAACCAATTGGGAAATATATATACATAGTTAAATGTTGTTACCCACATACGAAAAACGAGCAGGCACCTGCAGCATATGCCACAACAGAAGAAGAAAAAAAAAAGAGATGGACACTTTTACGGAGCGGAGAAGGGACGCCTCGCCGGGGTCCGGGACCGAGGCCCCTTCCCCCGAGAGGGCCCCACCGGGAGCCGTAGCTGAGGCGATCCGCGAGAAGGGCCCGACGCACGTCCAGGGTCACCACCGCGCCCACCGCACCGACACCCCGACTCGTCCGCCTTCGCCGCGGCCGGCGTCACGCGCAGCAGGTAAGCAGCTTACCTGCCCGCCACCCCCGTGGCCGGGGGCTCGTAACAGGGGTCACTCCGCGCGCTCCGCTCGCGCAGCTTACCTGCCCGCCACCCCCGTTGCCGGGGGCGCGTAACAGGGGTCACTCCGCGCGCAGTGCGCTCACGAAACGGGTGGGGCTCACCCTGGTGAGCCGAGTGGGCCACTTTTGGTAAGCAGAACTGGCGCTGCGGGATGAACCGAACGCCGGGTTAAGGCGCCCGATGCCGACGCTCATCAGACCCCAGAAAAGGTGTTGGTTGATATAGACATCAGGACGGTGGCCATGGAAGTCGGAACCCGCTAAGGAGTGTGTAACAACCCACCTGCCGAATCAACTAGCCCTGAAAATGGATGGCGCTGGAGCGTCGGGCCCATACCCGGCCGTCGCCGGCAGCGAGAGCCGCGAGGGCTAGGCCGCGACGAGTAGGATGGCCGCCGCGGTGCGCGCTGAAGCTTCGGGCACGAGCCCGGGTGGAGCCGCCGCGGGTGCGAGGGACATCGCACCTGCACGCGCTTGGAGGTGCGCTCAGCGCGGCTCCCAGATGATTGCGCACTGGTGTGCGTCTGGGCCGTGACAGCGTGGCACGCGAATGTCTCTGCTGCATTGGATCAGTCTCCTTTCTTTAACAGGCAAAAGCTTTATAACCTCACTAATGCCTTGCATCGTCTATATTAGATATATAACAACGGGCGGGTGCGGGCGGATGCGGTTTTGATTAAATGTTAGATCGGGTGGATGGCGGATGGTTGACGACTTTTGTGATGCGGTTGCGGATGAAATAATTGCCTATCCGCGCATCTCTAGTCCACGCATATGGAAAATTAGAGGGAACATTGTTTGGGGGTATACATAATACGCCGATAGGGAGAAGTTTTTATTTACACGATGAGTCGGGTGTGTCCTGACCTCTGCGGCGATCGAACCCATGTTAAGAACCACTGCTTTAAACCATAACCAAGCATGCATTACTATAGCTCTTGTCTCAAAGTGCTGTCACCACCTGTCACATCACACCCTGACTTATTTTGACTTTTTTGCTGTTTTACTTCTTGTCTTGCGCTCCTATTTTGGTGGCATTTTCTCTTTTTTTGGTAAAAGAAGCAAACTTCATGAATGTTTTTTGTGACCAACAAGTATGTGCTCCGATCACTACATCACAAAAAAATAAGAGTTGTAGAAATGGTTGGAAACTCAAGACAGCCATGACATGATGTTCTTTACAAGTAAACTTTTTAACATAAATCATAAAATAAACATCCCGACTTTACGGGAATTCATCTTCCTCCCTCGGAGTGGGTCGGGAACGTAATCCCCGCATGAAACGAGGAGACGCTATACCTGGTTTTACAAAATGCACTTCTGAACAACATGCAATCTTATATCTGGTTTGGATGTGGACTTGTACATTTTTATACCTCACACTTCTCCCCCTCTGTCAAACTATTTCAATCAGGGTCTTTTGTATTTCCTTGCCTCTTTTTTATCTTTCATTATCTCCCTGGGTCTTGCTCGCCCGTCATCTCTTTCATGTCTCTTGCACTCTCTCCCTGCCCTCGTTCCTCGTATGCTTTTTGTCATTTACTTTCTATCTTATTCTTATCATGCATGCATACACCCCCCCCCCCCCCAGGCTCTCGCTTTCTCTCCCACTCAAATGCACTGTAATGTTGACATGCAGGCACACACGACGTGTCTAGTTCCACTCATGTCCACATCTGCCTGCAACAATAGTCGCATTTTATAGGGGTGAGCAAATCAATCAAATATTGATAATCCATTGCATTTACAAAGCTCCTTTTTCAACACTCAAAGTGACGTTTTTAAGTTTTACAATATAACTAAATCAATTCTTATTTACTAAACCGTCCCATGTGTGATGTCTATAGGAGTGTTTCCATGCATATAGGAGCATTTAAGTCCCACAGGTCTGGTGGTCATGGATGAAGTGCTGGCTGGGGACATCTCTGCGCTGCTGACCCGTCTCCTGTCATGTCTTTTGATCATGTTTTATTTGGCTAGGTTCTGTTTGGTTTTTGGACTCTTTTTAGTTCCTGTTTGTGCACTCTTGTTGTTTTTGTTTCCATGACAACTTATTAGTTTCACCTGTTCACGTTTTGGACTCGCGCACCTGTGTTAACTACTATTTAAGCCTGTCACTTTCAGTTGGTCGGCCTGGAAACATTACCCTTGTCACTCATGCCTGTTCATAGTTTCATGTTGATGTCAATTTCATGCTCCACTCATGCCACAGTAAGTCTTGTTTGTTTTATGTTCATAGTTTTGCCTTTGTGCTAGTTTATTGTTTTCATAGCCAAGTTTGTTCTCCGCCTTGTGCGCGCCTTTTGTTTGTATCCTTTTGTTATAGTCAGAATAAACATGTATTTACCTTCACGGCATGTCCACTCCAACTTCTCTTGCATCTCGGGAAAACAAACCCCCCAAAGTCCACGTCGTGACATCTCCGCTCGGGATGGTCTCCTGCTGGCCCCACTATGGACTGGACTCTCACTATTATGTTAGATCCACTATGGACTGGACTCTCACTATTATGTTAGATCCACTATGGACTGGACTCTCACTATTATGTTAGATCCACTATGAACTGGACTCTCACTATTATGTTAGATCCACTATGGACTGGACTCTCACTATTATGTTAGATCCACTATGAACTGGACTCTCACTATTATGTTAGATCCACTATGAACTGGACTCTCACTATTATGTTAGATCCACTATGGACTGGACTCTCACTATTATGTTCGATCCACTATGAACTGGACTCTCACTATTATGTTTGATCCACTATGGACTGGACTCTCACTATTATGTTAGATCCACTATGGACTGGACTCTCACTATTATGTTAGATCCACTATGGACTGGACTCTCATTATTATGTTAGATCCACTATGGACTGGACTCTCACTATTATGTTCGATCCACTATGGACTGGACTCTCACTATTATGTTAGATCCACTATGGACTGGACTCTCACTATAATGTTAGATCCATTATGGCCTGGACTCTCACTATTATGTTAGATCCACTATGGACTGGACTCTCACTATAATGTTAGATCCATTATGGACTGGACTCTCACACTATTATGTTAGATCCACTATGGACTGGACTCTCACACTATTATGTTAGATCCACTATGGACTGGACTCTCACTATTATGTTAGATCCACTATGGACTGGACTCTCACACTATTATGTTAGATCCACTATGGACTGGACTCTCACTATTATGTTAGATCCACTATGGACTGGACTCTCACTATTATGTTAGATCCACTATAGACTGGACTCTCTCACTATTATGTTAGATCCACTATGGACTGGACTCTCACTATTATGTTTGATCCACTATGGACTGGACTCACACTATTATGTTAGATCCACTATGGACTGGACTCTCACTATTATGTTAGATCCACCATGGACTGGACTCTCACTATTACGTTAGATCCACTATGGACTGGACTCTCACTATTATGTTAGATCCACTATGGACTGGACTCTCACTATTATGTTAGATCCACTATGGACTGGACTCTCACTATTATGTTAGATCCACTATGGACTGGACTCTCACTATTATGTTAGATCCACTATGGACTGGACTCTCACTATTATTGTTAGATCCACTATGGACTGGACTCTCACTATTATGTTAGATCCACTATGGACTGGACTCTCACACTATTATGTTAGATCCACTATGGACTGGACTCTCACTATTATGTTAGATCTACTATGGACTGGACTCTCACTATTATGTTAGATCCACTATGGACTGGACTCTCACTATTATGTCAGATCCACTATGGACTGGACTCTCACTATTATGTTAGATCCACTATGGACTGGACTCTCACTATTATGTTAGATCCACTATGGACTGGACTCTCACTATTATGTTAGATCCACTATGGACTGGACTCTCACTATTATGTTAGATCCACTATGGACTGGACTCTCACTATTATGTTAGATCCACTATGGACTGAACTCTCACACTATTATGTTAGATCCACTACGGACTGGACTCTCACTATTATGTTAGATCCACTATGGACTGGACTCTCACTATTATGTTAGATCCACTATGGACTGGACTCTCACTATTATGTTAGATCCACTATGGACTGGACTCTCACTATTATGTTAGATCCACTATGGACTGGACTCTCACTATTATGTTAGATCCACTATGGACTGGACTCTCACTATTATGTTAGATCCACTATGGACTGGACTCTCACTATTATGTTAGATCCACTATGGACTGGACTTTCACAATATTATGTCAGACCCACTCGACATCCATTGAATCCGGTCTCCCGTAGAGGGGGGGGCTCTCCAAGGTTTCTCATAGTCATTCACATCGACGTCCCACTGGGTTGTGAGTTTTTCCTTGCCCTTATGTGGGCTCTGAACCGAGGATGTGGTTGTGGCTTGTGCAGCCCTTTGAGACACTTGTGATTTAGGGCTATATAAATAAACATTGATTGATTGATTGATATCTATAGATGCTATCGAAATGTAATGAAGCTAGCGTTGTTAGCATTAGCTAATATGCTAACACATTTAGGGGTGGGCAAATCAATCAAATATTGATAATCGATTGCATTTACAAAGCTCCTTTTTCAACACTCAAAGTAACGTTTGTAAGTTTTACAATATAACTAAATCAATTATTTTTTCAACCTCTGTGCTGTGGCACACTAGTGTGCCGTGAGATACAGTCTGGTGTGCCGTGGGAGATTATCTAATTTCACCTATTTGGGTTAAAAATATTTTTTGCAAACCAGTATTTATAGTCTGTAAATGATGTGTTGTTGTTGAGTGTCGGGGCTGTCTAGAGCTCGGCAGAGTAACCGTGTAATACTCTTCCATATCAGTAGGTGGCAGTCGGTAGCTAATTGCTTTGTAGATGTAGGAAACAGCGGGAGGCAGGGTGCAGGTAAAAAGGTATGTAATGCTTAAACCAAAAATAAACAAAAGGTGAGTGCCCCTAAGAAAAGGCATTGAAGCTTAGGGAAGGCTATGCAGAACGAAACTAAAATTGAACTGGCTACAAAGTAAACAAAAACAGAATGCTGGACGACAGCAAAGACTTACTGTGGAGCAAAGACGGCGTCCACAATGTACATCCGAACATGACATGACAATCAACAATGTCCCCACAAAGAAGAATAAAAACAACTGAAATATTCTTGATGGCTAAAACAAAGTAGATGCGGGAAATATCGCTCAAAGGAAGACATGAAACTGCTACAGGAAAATACCAATAAAAGAGAAAATGCCACCAAAATTGGAGCACAAGACAAGAACTAAAACACTATACACAGGAAAACAGCAAAAAAGTCAAAATAAGTCAGGGTTGCCACTCACACCGGTGAATTGAATGATGAATGATAGGTGGTGGTCGGAGGGGCCGTTGGCGCAAATTGCAGCCACGCTTCCGTCAGTCTACCCCAGGGCAGCTGTGGCTATGAATGTAGCTTACCACCACCAGGTGTGAATGAACGATGGGTTCTACATGTAAAGCGACTTTGGGTACTTAGAAAAGCGCTATATAAATCCAAGTTATTATTATTATTATTATTAGGGTGTGATGTGACAGGTGGTGACAGTACACCTACTTTGAGACAAGAGCTATAGTGATGCATGCTTGGTTATGCTTTAAAGGGGAACATTATCACCAGACCTATGTAAGCGTCAATATATACCTTGATGTTGCAGAAAAAAGACCATATATTTTTTTAACCGATTTCCGAACTCTAAATGGGTGAATTTTGGCGAATTAAACGCCTTTCAATTATTCGCTCTCGGAGCGATGACGTCACATCGGGAAGCAATCCGCCATTTTCTCAAACACAGAGTCAAATCAGCTCTGTTATTTTCCGTTTTTTCGACTGTTTTCCGTACCTTGGAGACATCATGCCTCGTCGGTGTGTTGTCGGAGGGTGTAACAACACGAACAGGGACGGATTCAAGTTGCACCAGTGGCCCAAAGATGCCAAAGTGGCAAGAAATTGGACGTTTGTTCCGCACACTTTACCGACGAAAGCTATGCTACGACAGAGATGGCAAGAATGTGTGGATATCCTGCGACACTCAAAGCAGATGCATTTCCAACCATAAAGTCAAAGAAATCTGCCGCCAGACCCCCATTGAATCTGCCGGAGTGTGTGAGCAATTCAGGGACAAAGGACCTCGGTAGCACGGCAAGCAATGGCGGCAGTTTGTTCCCGCAGACGAGCGAGCTAAACCCCCTGGATGTCTTGGCTCACACCGTCCCTTATGCCACCGAAGATGATCAAGAGAAGAATATCGACCCTAGCTTCCCTGGCCTGCTGACATCAACTCCAAAACTGGACAGATCAGCTTTCAGGAAAAGAGCGCGGATGAGGGTATGTCTACAGAATATATTAATTGATGAAAATTGGGCTGTCTGCACTCTCAAAGTGCATGTTGTTGCCAAATGTATTTCATATGCTGTAAACCTAGTTCATAGTTGTTAGTTTCCTTTAATGCCAAACAAACACATACCAATCGTTGGTTGGAAGGCGATCGCCGAATTCGTCCTCGCTTTCTCCCGTGTCGCTGGCTGTCGTGTCGTTTTCGTCGGTTTCGCTTGCATACGGTTCAAACCGATATGGCTCAATAGCTTCAGTTTCTTCTTCAATTTAGTTTTCGCTACCTGCCTCCACACTACAACCATCCGTTTCAATACATGCGTAATCTGTTGAATCGCTTAAGCCGCTGAAATCCGAGTTTGAATCCGAGCTAATGTCGCTATAGCTTGCTGTTCTATGTGCCATGTTTGTTTGTGTTGGCTTCACTATGTGACGTCACAGCATACTTGCCAACCTTGAGACCTCCGATTTCGGGGGTTGGGGGCGTGGTGGGGGGTGGGGCGGGGCGTGGTTGAGGGCGTGGTTAAGAGGGGAGGAGTATATTGACAGCTAGAATTCACCAAGTCAAGTATTTCATACATATATATATATATATATATATATATATATATATATACCGTATTTTCCGCACTATTAGCCGCACCTAAAAACCACAAATTTACTCAAAAGCTGACAGTGCGGCTTATAACCCGGTGCGCTTTATATATGGATTAATATTAAGATTCATTTTCATAAAGTTTCGGTCTCGCAACTACGGTAAACAGCCGCCATCTTTTTTCCCCGTAGAAGAGGAAGTGCTTCTTCTTCTACGCAAGCAACCGCCAAGGTAAGCACCCGCCCCCATAGAACAGGAAGCGCTTCTTCTTCTACTGTAAGCAACCACCCGCCCGCGTAGAAGAAGAAGAAGCGCGCGGATATTACGTTTCATTTCCTTTGTGTGTTTACATCTGTAAAGACCACAAAATGGCTCCTACTAAGCGACAGGGATCCGGTTCATGAAAAGACGCAATCTCTCCATCCGCACACGGATTACTATTTCACAGCAACTGCCTAAAGACTTTCAAGAAAAGCTGGCTACTTTCCGTGCATATTGTAAAAACAAGATAACTGAAAAAAAGATCCGGCCAGAGAACATTATCAACATGGACGAGGTTCCACTGACTTTTGATATTCCTGTGAACCGCACTGTGGATACAACGGGAGCACGTACGGTGAATATTCGCACCACAGGGAATGAGAAGTCATCCTTCACTGTGGTTCTAGCTTGCCATGCTAATGGCCAGAAACTTCCACCCATGGTGATATTCAAAAGGAAGACCTTGCCAAAAGAGACCTTTCCAGCCGGCGTCATCATAAAAGCTAACTCGAAGGGATGGATGAAGAAAAGATGAGCGAGTGGTTAAGGGAAGTTTACTCGAAGAGGCCGGGTGGCTTTTTTCACGCAGCTCCGTCCATGTTGATATACGACTCCATGCGCGCCCACATCACGCTGGTTTTTAATATATTATTAAAGTTTGACTGACCTATCTGACTGTTTTTTTGACATTCCTTTAGCGCAGTTAGATGCGGCTTATAACACGGGGCGGCTTATAGGTGGACAAAGTTTTGAAATATGCCGTTCATTGAAGGCGCGGCTTATAACCCAGGGCGGCTTATGGTGCGGAAAATACGGTATACATCCTGAAAATATGCAAACAAAACTGTGTTTAGATAATTGATACTTCAAACTTGCATAAATAAATCTTAAGGAATATAACATAACTTGGCTTCTGAGACTTTCAAAATGTAATGAATAAAATGCTAAAGTTGTTGATAAACAACCAATTATTTTAATAATTAAATATGGTCATTTTAAATGAATTATTATGATAATTTAAAATCAATTATTTCAAATATGTTTATTTTAATGTATAATTCTATGGCTGGATGTAGTAAGGAGTCAGGAAAAAATACAAATAAAATACAATTAATTTTGATGTTTTATCAAAATATAGTAAAAATGTATTTAGTTTTATTTTTATTTTTTTAAATTAATAAATATATTTATTTTTAGGTAAGATAAACATAATAATACAATTTATCTCTAGTCTGGATGATTTAGTTCTTGTCACCCTGTTGTCCTCCCGTCATGAAAAAAGGCTGTCCTCACTCAGGTCCGCATGGAGCTGGAGGGGGCGTGGCCTCCAGCTACGGCTGAAAATCGGGAGGTTTTCGGGAGAGGCGCTGAATTCCGGGAGCCTCCCGGAAAATTCGGGTTAGGGTTGGCAAGTATGCGTCACAGGAAAATGGACGGGTGTATATAATGATGGTTAAAATCAGGCACTTTGAAGCTTTTTTTAGGGGTATTGCGTGATGGGTAAAATTTTGAAAAAAACTTCGAAAAATAAAATAAGCCACCGGGAACTGATTTTTAATGGTTTTAACCATTCTGAAATTGTGATAATGTTCCCCTTTAAAGTCATATCCAACAATTACGACAACGACTTTTTACTGTCAACTGAGTTTTTTCTTTTAATGATTTCTGCTGGCATTCGGATTTTTTCAACGCCAAAAAATGTGCTTTGGCTCAAAAAAGGTTGAAAAACACCACACTAGACGACGGCACATTATTATAATTATTGACTTGCAAAAATTTTTTTGGACCAATTAGGTGAAGTTGCATAATCTCCCACGGCACACCAGACAATATCTCACGGCACACTAATGTGCTGCGCAGTGCCGGCCCAAGCCTCCATGGGGCCCTAAGCAAAATTAGATTTTGGGGCCCTCTATTTCTGCCAATAATATTGATTGTTGATCATTCACACACCTACCATAAACTCATTGCGGCTCTGGCAGTGTTGTTTACATTATCCTATTGTCAGCCTGGCATGTCTTTACAAATGACATATAAAGATATGGGGGTGGCCCAGTTAAGAACATAAATAATACCAATGAATGAAGGAATGATGTCCAGAGTGCCACATATGGTTCCTAATCTTAAAATGTAGAAAACATTCAGCTACAAGAGTGGCCTGGGGTTGAACAGTCCAAGTGATAAAGCTTTGTATTTACAGTAAAAGTGTCATCTTGTCTCATCAGTCTTGTACATATTAGTCTTTAATTACTAGTTTACATTTTTAGTTAATTGTTCATATTTAATGTTTACTTTGTACAAAGAGAGCGCAGTCTACTGAAGTTAAATTCATCAATAGTTTTCCCCTTTGAAAGACGCAAGGCAAATTCCTTCCATTTCACCATGTTGCTACAATGATCTTCACTGTTTTCATGCTGTTTCAGCAGTGCACCTATGTTGACCCAATCCCGCTGTCCCTCGGCTGCCAGTTTTAAGGACTTTTTGGAAAATAATTTGCAGCAAAAGCAATAGACGGCATCTTTACTTCTTGAATAAGTCAGCCAGCTACGCTTGACTTTTTCCCCATTGACTAGCTGTCTGTAGGTATAATGATAATGAAAACTTCGGCCATCATGCCGTTTGGGGAATGAAAAGTTCTCCTTAATAGACAGTGGTCCTCTGATCACCTGCTCAGTCCTGTCTGAATCTGAGAGGAAAGATATGGCGTCACATTAGTGCCAAAAATCCAAGCGCATAAAAACTGTTATCGCACGCTGATTCTCCACTTTGTGCGCGCGCAACACCCTTTTGCACGCACGTGGTGTCTTTTTGCGCGCGCGCGGTGCCTTTCTGCGCGCGCGCCGTCTCGGTCTGTGCGCTTTTTGTGTACTCCTGGCATCTCTCCTCGCGCTGTCATTTTTTTTTTGGGCACTTTGGGGGCAGGTATGCTTAGACAGCCCCTCCTTTCTGATTGGCTGTGAGCATTTTTCATATGACCAATCATTCTCCAGCGTAGCAACGTTGTAGCCATCTTACCTCAAACATCTAGCCTCAATCATTACATTGATGTCAAAGCAAGTTATGGTAATTTAATTAGTACATGTACCAATTCAATTACCATAACTTGCTCGATTTTCGACCAATTTACAAACGGTTTGCCTTGTTACAAATCTTATTACATGTAGATATGACATAGGATGCTGCACCTGTTGAAATTACCTCTTTCGCTATAAAAAAAAATGACTTAATTGTGCAACATAGTTGTGTAGGGTCAGTGATAGTCAGTTCTCTGATTATTTTAAACTGTTTCAGAATACATTATTAAAAGGCTATTTTTTAACATTTTAAAAACAAAATTCAAAGATTATTTCATTAATTTTATGGCTGAATCAAAAGAAATTCCATAAATTAGAAAACAATGTTCAAGAAGAAGTGAAAACTTTGCGCCTATAACAATCTTGATACATATTGACGATGACCCGCCCTGCTATACTTCTGATTGGCTCTGAGCATTTCGCCTGACCAATCAGAAAGAAGGGGCCGTCTAAGCATACCCGCCCCCAAAGTGCCAAAACGAAACATGCCAGCGCACAGACCGAGACGGCGCGCGCGCAAAAAGGCACCACACGCGCGCAAAAGGGTGTCGCGCGCGCACGAAGTGGAGAATCAGCGCGCGATAACAGTTTTCATGCGCTCGGATTTTTGGCACTAATGTGACGCCATAGCAGGCGGCAAACGTCACAGGTGCAGCAGAGGCAGCTTTACATTTAAAGAGAGGCAGGAAGAATCACTAGGCCTAGATCAGCAGCAGCACTCTGTTGACCTAAAATTGTGTTTTTGTACAATAATATATCTTTGATCATTTAGAAATCATCAGTCAGACTCGTACATGCAAAAAATTAGAAATAAGATTTTTTTGTTAATTGCTTTTGGGGGCCCCCTGGTGGCCGCGGGGCCCTAAGCAAGCGCTTAGTACGCTTATGCCTTGGGCCGGCTCTGGTGCCGCGGCACAGTGGTTGAAAAACACTGTACTCTGCACACAACATGATAATATTTTTCCCCTCCTGTTACACAGGAAGACATTCAGGACCCTTTCAGACACACACACAGGAAATGCAGCCATGGTTCAGCAAACTAATTCACTAGCTTGGCTCCTCAGCACTTGGGAGATGAACTGGAGCTGATAAATTTTGAAAAAAACCACAACTCGCCTAAGGCCACAACAACACACAGACACACACACACACACACATGCGCACACCGCTGCCATCTCCAGCAGTACTATGTGTGTGTTTATATAAGTAGGGCTTTGGAACTTGGGTGTCACATTCAGTCAGTCCTGACTTTTTATTATCAAACCAAGCCTTTGGTTAAGTCCTGTACTTTCTGTCCCTGTCTATATATTTCATTTTTATCAATGATGGGAAGTTTGGGTCTTTTTAGAGTCAACCTTATTCTTCAACATTTTTCACTCCCAAAGAAAAAAGAAAAAAAAGTTTTGTAGCCCTAAATTTGTGTCATGTCTGTGTGATCATGTTTTGTTTTAGTCATGTTCGGTTTTGTTTTTGGACTTTTTGTGCACTTTTGTTTTGTTTTGTCACCATAGCAACCATTAGTTTTCACCTGTCACGTCACGCACCTGTTTCACGTTTTGAGTCACGCACCTGTTTTCGTTAATCATGTCTGTAGTATTTAAGTTCATTGTTTTCAGTTTGTCTTCCTGGCGACATCCCGGATTCATACCCCTGTCACATTCTTACCGCTGCGCACTTCATAGTCTATGCCAAGTAAGTTAGTTTTGTTTATTAATGCCACAGTTAGTGTTTTTGTTTAATTGTTCACAGTTTCTGCCTATGTGCAAGTTTTGTTTTCAATAGCCTAGTTTTGTACCTCCGCCATTGTGCGCGCTTTTCGTTTGTTCTTTTTTTGATATGTAGTGATGGGTTGATGAGGCGTCATGAAGCGTTTCGACACATTGCAAAACTGTATTGATACTGTGTCGATACTGTGTCACTAAATACTGACATCTGCTGGACATTAAAAATCCCTACAGGCAACCTATGGACCAACTCAACTGATACTGATTTTATGACCTAGTACAGGGGTCACCAACCTTTTTGAAACCAAAAACTACTTCTTGGGTACTGATTAATGCGAAGGGCTACCAATTTGATACACACTTAAATAAATATATTGTCATTTGTAAGTTACATGTAAGTGTGATTTAAACAAGAATAGCTAAATAAATAAATTTATATATATATAAAAATGGGTATTTCTGTCTGTCGTTCCGTCATACATTTTTTTTCCCTTTTATGGAAGGTTTTTTTGTAGAGAATAAATGATGAAAAAAAACACTTAATTGAACGGTTTAAAAAAGGAGAAAACACGAAAAAAATTAAAATAAAATTTTGAAACACAGTTTATCTTCAATTTCGACTCTTTAAAATTCAAAATTCAACCGATAAAAAGAAGAGAAAAACTAGCTATTTGAATCTTTTTGAAAAAATTACAAAAATAATTTATGGAACATCATTAGTAATTTTTCCTGATTAAGATACATTTTAGAATTTTGATGACATGTTTTTAAATTGGTTAAAATCCAATCTGCACTTTGTTAGAATATTTAACAAATTGCTATATTTCTAACAAGGACAAATCAGTATTTCTTCTAGATTTTCCAGAACAAGAAATTCAAAATACTTTGAAATAAGATTTAAATTTGATTCTACAGATTTTCTAGATTTGCCAGAATAATTTTTTTGAATTTTAATCATAGTAAGTTTGAAGAAATATTTCACAAATATTCTTCGTGGAAAAACCAAAAGCTAAAATATTTATTATTCTTTACAATAAAAAATAAATACATTTACGTGAACATTGATTTAAATTGTCAGGAAAGAAGAGGAAGAAATTTAAAAGGTAAAAAGATATATTTGTTTAAAAATCCTAAAATCATTTTTAAGGTTGTATTTTTTTCTCTAAAATTGTATTTCTAAAAGTAATAAGAAGCAAAGTAAAAAAATAAATGAATTTATTTAAACAAGTGAAGACCCATCCATCCATCCATTTTCTACCGCTTATTCCAAGTGAAGACCAAGTCTTTAAAATATTTTCTTGGATTTTCAAATTCTATTTGAGTTTTGTTTCTTTTAGAATTAAAAATGTCGAGCAAAGCGAGACCAGCTTGCTAGTAAATAAATACAATTAAAAAAATAGAGGCAGCTCACTGGTAAGTGCTGCTCTTTGAGCTATTTTTTAGAACAGGCCAGCGGGCGACTGATCTGGTCCTTACGGGCTACCTGGTGACCGCGGGCCCCGCGTTGGTGACCCCTGCCCTAGTATATACAATAATATAAACCAAGTCATTGTATTTCATTTAGGATTATTTCATATTTTCATTTAAATAAAAATATATTTTTATCTTTTTTAGATACAGTCAATAAATAATGTGAACATGTATCATAACATGGACATATAATAGAACGTGTTGTGGATGATTGTAGTCTGGGAATTTTTTTAATTTAATTTTTTTACACATTTTTATAAAAAAAAAATAAAAAAAAAATTCCGACGTATTACATTTTAGACGATTTCTCTTCCTAGTTATTATTTCTCCGGCTGTAGAAAAGAGCCGCTCACAGGGCACAGAGGAGGCGTCAGTGCGACACAGTTGGCGTATCGGTCACGTGACCAAAACAGCTCATGATCGGTCACGTGACTTTCTAAAAGCGGTACGCGCACCGACACAGGGTTTCGCTCTATGAGCTCGATGCATGCGCCGATGCTTCACGCCACATCTGGTCCAAATCTTTTGCACCTCGGGAGAACGAACCAAGCCTTAGTCCAAGTCGTGGCAATTTGACCTTAACTTCGCAAAACTAATGGTTAGTGTCACTGGAGAAAAAGCTGACCCCTCTCTTGTCAGTTTATGTGGTCTACCACTTTGTGGCTGAGTTGCTGTTGTTCCCAAACTCTTCCATGTTCTTATAATAAAGCCGACAGTTGACTTTGGAATATTTAGGAGCGAGGAAATTTCACGACTGGATTTGTTGCACATCCTGTGACAGTTTCATGCTGGAAATCACTGAAAGCGGCCCATTCTTTCACAAATGTTTGTAGAAACAGTCTCCATGCCTAAGTGATTAGGACCATACTTGCCAACCCTCCCGATTTTCCCGGGAGACTCCCGAATTTCAGTGCCCCTCCCGAAAATCTCCCGGGGCAACCATTCTCCCGAATTTCTCCCGATTTCCACCCGGACAACAATATTGGGGGCATGCCTTAAAGGCACTGCCTTCAGCGTCCTCTACAACCTGTCGTCACGTCCGCTTTTCCTCCATACAAACAGCGTGCCGGCCCAGTCACATAATATATGCGGCTTTTACACACGCATAAGTGAATGCAAGGCATACTTGGTCAACAACCATACAGGTCACACTGAGGGTGGCCGTATAAACAACTTTAACACTAGCGGCATGGCGTAGTGGGTAGAGCAACCGTGCCAGAAACCTGAGGGTTGCAGGTTCGCTCCCCGCCTCTTACCATCCAAAAAAAAAATCGCTGCCGTTGTGTCCTTGGGCGGGACACTTCACCCTTTGCCCCCGGTGCCGCTCACACCGGTGAATTGAATGATGAATGATAGGTGGTGGTCGGAGGGGCCGTTGGCGCAAAATTGCAGCCACGCTTCCGTCAGTCTACCCCAGGGCAGCTGTGGCTATGAAAGTAGCTTACCACCACCAGGTGTGAATGAATGATGGGTTCTACATGTAAAGCGACTTTGGGTACTTAGAAAAGCGCTATATAAATCCCAGTTATTTAACACTGTTACAAATATGCGCCACACTGTGAACCCACACCAAACAAGAATGACAAACACATTTCGGGACACAAACACAACAGAACAAATACCCGGAAGCCCTTGCAGCACTAACACTTCCGGGATGCTACAATATACACCCCCCGCTACCACCAAACCAACCCCACCCACCTCTAAATACCCCCCTCCCTCCATCTACCGAATTCGGAAGTCTCAAAGTTGGCAAGTATGATTAGGACTAGGGATGATGTTTGATAAGAAATTATCGAGTTCGAGCCCATTATCGAATCCTCTTATCGAACCGATTCCTTATCGATTCTCTTATCCAATCCAGATAGGTTGTTGCATATGGAAAAAAACACAATATTTGGTTTAAAAAAAGCTCACTTTTATTTTATAAGAAAAAACTCAAATAAAATAAATAAATATTGACTGTTACCCCCCTAAAAAAATTAAATAAATAAATATTTGACTGTTGTTACCCAAAGTATATTAAGTGGGATTTTTCAGAAAAACAAATATATACAGTAACACAAAAACAACCTGTCTCTGTGATCACTATAGGTGTATAAATAATAATATAGCGTTAAAAAAAATCAGTCCCTTGGGCACAAAACTGAAAATAATACAGCTCTCCAAAAAGTGCACTTCTGCTGCTATTGGAACATACTAACTACACACACAGGCAGACAGCTAACAAACAATCCAAAACGTCTAATAAAGTTCCGAAGCAGATTAATCCATTTAGGCTCTTTATTGTTGTCGATCTTGCTTTGTCTTTTCCTATCTTTACTTTTGTCTTGCACTGGACTGTTATTTTATTTTTATTTTTTAAACTGAAATACACACAATGACAAATGTATAAGCTATGTGATTCAATTAGCATACTGAAATGTAATACACAATATGTAAATATTAGCATCACACAAATAAACAGTACTATCATCACACAAATACTTTTAGTGTTGAAACTATTTCGATGGTGGAAATACACGACTGGCAGCCATTTAAGTCCTCAAAACATCCATTGAAACAGTGCACAAAAATCGTTTTTCAATAAACATCTTAGTCTCAAACTTAACCACTTTCCACCTTAATATTGAGTTACATAAACAAGTTAAACAGTTTACTTACAGACTTATCTTTTCCAAGGCTTGTAAGAGCGAACACAACTTGTCTACTTCTCAATTGTCTCATGAACTGAACTGACATCGTCAACCCGGAACATACTTGCCAACCCTCCCGGATTTTCCGGGAGACTCCCGAAATTCAGCGCCTCTCCCGAAAACCTCCCGGGACAAATTTTCTCCCGAAAATCTCCCGAAATTCAGGCTTAGCTGGAGGCCACGCCCCCTCCAGCTCCATGCGGACCTGAGTGACATGTTGACAGCCTGTTCTCACGTCCGCTTTCCCACAATATAAACAGCTAATGATCGAGGGCGAGTTCTTGGTTTCTTATGTGGGTTTATTGTTAGGCAGTTTCATTAACGTCCTCCCAGCGCGGTAACAACACACAACAACAGCAGTCAGGTTTTCGTCCCCCGTAAAGCAGTTCGTCTGCCGTAAACAGCAATGTTGTGACACTTTTAAACAGGACAATACTGCCATCTACTGTACATGCATATGTGACCCACCCATAATGTGTCACATTTTTGTGTTGATTTATTTATTTTATTTTGTGGTTTGAATTCGTTTTTGGAGCTGTCATTACACATTTATCAGTATTCACATTGGTCAGTAGGGGGCAGTAGGGCGTTTCTTCCCAATTGAATGCTATCACCTGCAGACCGGAAGTGTCTTGTCATTCTGATGAGCGCGACCAGTCTGTAAACAATAGAAACGCTTTTTCCTCCTGTATAACAGGTTCGTTTTGGTGAATCAACTCACTGAATAATATCCATGTGATCTTTATAAGTTTAAGTACACATTCTGATGGTGGAGCCTAACTCTAAAGTGTTTGTGAGTTGTAGTTTGTATTTGTGAATGAATCCAGTGCACAGCTGCAGTAATCAATACAAAAAGGCGACGTGAGTGCGCAATGTTTATATAGGAACTTCTGATCCTAATTCAGACTCCCAAATTGGAGCTCCCGTTTTCTTATTGATTTTATAATGTATATTTGTATAATGTGTGTGTTCTGAAATAGTGACAGAGAATAGAACAAGGATGGACAATTCAACCCTTAACTCAACAATGAGTAGATGAGTGTTATGTGTGTGTATGTGTAAATAAATGAACACTGAAATTCAAGTATTTCCTTTATTTATGTATATATTTATATATATATATGTAATAAAAAAATATATATATAGCTAGAATTCACTGAAAGTCAAGTATTTCTCATATATATATATATCTTAACCACGCCCCCAACCACCTCCCGAAATCGGAGGTCTCAAGGTTGGCAAGTATGACCCGGAAGTGCCCAAACTATTGATGTGTAGTATTTTCATATCGCCACAAGGTGTCAGTAAGAGTCTACAATCAAATGGGCATAACATTGCCCATTCGGGATTCGTTCCCACGCATTCGAATAAAGAACCAACTCTTTTTCTTTACTATAGTGGCCTCGATAACGGGAACCGGTTCTCAAAAAGGGATTCGAGTCAATGGAATCGGTTCTTTTCTTTTCGAACAACCGGGAGAACCGGTTTCGAATATCATCCCTAATTATGACACCTGATTCAATATAGTAGTGTATTTATTCTGTTACAAAACATTCTTACTCTTGAACATTGAACAATTGAATCAAACTTGTTTACGGCACAAATGAACAAAAACAGCAAACAAATCCATAGAACAGAAGCAAACTCAGATAAACAGACAAATGTCCTCAGGTTGGGGGTGATACAGTTTCTTATCTCCATGAGTATCTGCCTTTTTTTGAGAAGAATCCCTCAGAAGGAACAGATGCACAGTCTCTTCTCCGTCACCTCCACCAGACGTGGAAAGACGGAGGCTTTGGTCTGCCACCGGCTCAATGGATCTAACGATCGTTCAGCTGAGCACAGCAAAAAAACACAAAAAAAACGGAAGCAGCTCTCGTAGCTGCAGTTTTTGCGCATGACTGACCATCAGGGCCAAGGGCAAAACCATGAGACGAAACCCTCAAGAGTCCTTTTTAAGTCCCACAGTCCATTGTTTGGGATCATCACTTGCAGTTCAACGCCGATGTCCTTCCAGTGTGAATCCAGCTGGATTCTTTCTCTGTCTTCTTTCTCGGGTCCCTGCTGGTATTGTAGCTGTAAATTGCTATTGTCTTGTGGCGCCCCCTGCTGGCATCTTACTTTGATTTTTCCCATTGACTGTAAACCTTAGTGTTAGAATAATTGTAAGTTTGTGTTGAAATGAGTTCCAGGCAAAAGGACAGGGGCTGTCTTTGAAACCTACCAAGAAGAATGCTGGTAAAACTCCACTGCGTACGGGGGAGAGCCACATGAAGGGTTTTCTGTTTTCTCTCATCAACAGAAGGATGTTGTTCTGGCCCAAGGACTTCAAAGCCGAGAGATGACAGGATCTGCCCAATTTCCAGACGAACTCTTTTTGAACTATTTTACGAACTCTTTTTAAACCGACCTTTTCTGTGAACTTTTTGCGACCTTTGTCCTTTGGAAACAGCCGTGGCCATGTGGTCGGGGAGGGTCCAAAATAAAAGAAGAAAGCATACAATCTAAGGTAAGGTCTATTCAGGTGTACTGGAGAGGAGGCTACGCCGGATAGTCGAACCTCGGATTCAGGAGGAACAGTGTGGTTTTCGTCCTGGTCGTGGAACTGTGGACCAGCTCTATACTCTCGGCAGGGTCCTTGAGGGTGCATGGGAGTTTGCCCAACCAGTCTACATGTGCTTTGTGGACTTGGAGAAGGCATTCGACCGTGTCCCTCGGGAGGTCCTGTGGGGAGTGCTCAGAGAGTATGGGGTATCGGACTGTCTGATTGTGGCGGTTCGCTCCCTGTACGATCAGTGTCAGAGCTTGGTCCGCATTGCCGGCAGTAGGTCGGACACGTTTCCAGTGAGGGTTGGTCTCCGCCAAGGCTGCCCTTTGTCACCGATTCTGTTCATAATTTTTATGGACAGCATTTCTAGGCGCAGTCAAGGTGTTGAGGGGATCCGGTTTGAAGCGACTGGGATGAGAATCAGCACCTCCAAGTCCGAGTCCATGGTTCTCGCCCGGAAAAGGGTGGAGTGCCATCTCCGGGTTGGGTAGGAGACCCTGCCCCAAGTGGAGGAGTTCAAGTACCTAGGAGTCTTGTTCACGAGTGGGGGAAGAGTGGATGGTGAGATCGACAGGCGGATCGGTGCGGCGTCTTCAGTAATGCGGACGCTGTATCGATCCGTTGTGGTGAAGAAGGAGCTGAGCCGGAAGGCAAAGCTCTCAATTTACCGGTCGATCTACGTTCCCATCCTCACCTATGGTCATGAGCTTTGGGTTATGACCGAAAGGACAAGATCACGGGTACAAGCGGCCGAAATGAGTTTCCTCCGCCGGGTGGCGGGGCTCTCCCTTAGAGATAGGGTGAGAAGCTCTGTCATCCGGGAGGAGCTCAAAGTAAAGCCGCTGCTCCTCCACATCGAGAGAAGCCAGATGAGGTGGTTCGGGCATCTGGTCAGGATGCCACCCGAACGCCTCCCTAGGGAGGTGTTTAGGGCACGTCCAACCGGTAGGAGGCCACGGGGAAGACCCAGGACACGTTGGGAAGACTATGTCTCCCGGCTGGCCTGGGAACGCCTCGGGATCCCCCGGGAAGAGCTGGACGAAGTGGCTGGGGAGAGGAAAGTCTGGGCTTCCCTGCTTAGGCTGCTGCCCCCGCGACCCGACCTCGGATAAGCGGAAGAAGATGGATGGATGGATGAGCATACAATCTTTTGGCAGAGCGTGCTGGAGATTGTAGAAGGATACAATGTCCGGGCGACTCTCCTCAATATATTGAGTCCAAATTGAATTCTGTCACTGTTTAATTCTTTGCCTCTTGTCTTGTTTAATAGATGTCATCAGTGTTTGAACCTGACACTTAGTTTAGCCTTTGCCCACCGGTGAACTTATTTTTAACCTGCCTTCTTCAGTACCGCACTGGGTTTTTTTTCTCCCTTTGAGCTAGTCAGGGTTTTTTTTATATTGTTAGCTCCTATCCTATTTTCTGGAACTAATTCAAAGATTCTGTGTAATTACGCCAAATGAAAGTGGCTGGCCCATGCCCTGGAACACCGTTGAAGGAAATCCGGTTAGAGTTAAGAAGCTTGCCTTCCGAGATCTTCAAAGAGCCTATTTTCTGTCCTTGAAGGAAGCACCCTGTACAATTTATTCCAAACGAATCAAAAATAACACTCATAACTCAAATTGTTTTTTTTCTATTATAAACCACCTTTTGAAACCATGGCTGTATTCTAACAATGAAGCCACTGAACAACTTCACTGACTTTTTTTGACTTCAAGTCAACAATATCCGATCCTCGATGCCTGGCCCTTCCCCTTGTCTCCCATCATCCCTTGCTTGGGAGTCTGCCATCCTTTCATCCTTCACAGTGGTTTCCATCCATCCATCCATCTTCTTCCGCTTATCCGAGGTCGGGTCGCGGGGGCAGCAGCCTAAGCAGGAAAACCCAGACTTTTCTCTCCCCAGCCACTTCGTCCAGCTCTTCCCAGGGGATCCCGAGGCGTTCCCAGGCCAGCCGGGAGACATAGTCTTCCCAACGTGTCCTGTGTCTTCCCCATGGCCTCCTACCGGTTGGATGTGCCCTAAACACCTCCCTAGGGAGGCGTTCGGGTGTCATCCTGACCAGATCCCCGAACCACCTCATCTGGCTCCTCTCCATGTGGAGCAGCAGCGGCTTTACTTTGAGCTCCCCCCGGATGGCAGAGCTTCTCACCGTATCTCTAAGGGAGAGACCCGCCACCCGGCGGAGGAAACTCATTTCGGCCGCTTGTACCCGTGATCTTGTCCTTTCGGTCATAACCCAAAGCTCATGACCATAGGTGAGGATGGGAACGTAGATCGACCGGTAAATTGAGAGCTTTGCCTTCCGGCTCAGCTCCTTCTTCACCACAACGGATCGATACAGCGTCCGCATTACTGAAGACGCCGCACCGATCCGCCTGTCGATCTCACGATCCACTCTTCCCCCACTCGTGAACAAGACTCCCAGGTACTTGAACTCCTCCACTTGGGGCAGGGTCTCCTCCCCAATCCGGAGATGGCACTCCACCCTTTTCCGAGCGAGTGGTTTCAGTGGTTTCACATTCAAGAAAGTATGTGAAGAATGTAGTGGTCCACCTGTATATTGCATGCCACCCCAATGGCCCTCCTCAAGTACTCACTCACCCAATGTAAGCACAATCACTAAAAATGAACAACCAGTTAACCAGTTCATTTTTTGGTCACTACAAACCGGTCATGTCATACCCTCCCTCGAAGCTGCTGTTGTCCGCTTCATATTAATGCTTTTCTCTAACCCAACCTTTTTGTCCGAGGTCTTGGAGACGGTAGTTGTCGTGCAGCTCCACACCTATCTCAAGCGGAATAACTTATTGTAGTGTATTGTACTTATTGTCGTGTTGTAGAATATTGGTTGGTAAATGACCAAAATTCAATGGTCAAATCAACGTCAGAACCCAACATTGGTCAAACGTCGTCGACGAGCATGTTGTTCCAACGTTAAATTAGAGTTGCTCAACGTCGGGACCTATTAATCAAGTTGTCAACGTTGTTTCAATGTCTTGTGCCTGCTGGGATTTCCATTAATCCAGTGTTTTTCAACCACTAGGGTGTCGTGAGATACAGTCTGGTGTGCCGTGGGAGATTTTCTAATTTCACCTATTTGGGTTAAAACTATTTTGGCAAACCAGTAATTATAGTCTGCAAATGATGTGTTGTTGTTGAGTGTCGGTGCTGTCTAGAGCTCGGCAGAGTAACCGTGTAATACTCTTCCATATCAGTAGGTGGCAGCAGGTAGCTAATTGCTTTGTAGATGTCGGAAACAGCGGGAGGCAGGGTGCAGGTAAATAGGTGTCTAATGCTTAAAGCAAAAATAAACAAAAGAACAGGAAGGGGGAAGGCTATGCAGAACCAAACTCTTGCCATCTCCTCCCCAATCCGGAGATGGCACTCCATCCTTTTTCGGGTGAGAACCATGGACTCGGACTTGGAGGTGCTGATTCTCTCTCTTCACACTTGGCTGCGAACCGATCCAGTGAGAGCTGAAGATCCTGGCCAGATGAAGCCATCAGGACCACATCATCTGCAAAAAGCAGAGACCTAATCCTGCAGCCACCAAACCAGATCCCCTCAATGCCTTGACTGCGCCTAGAAATTCTGTCCATAAAAGTTATGAACAGAATCGGTGACAAAGGGCAGCCTTGGCGGAGTCCAACCCTCACTGGAAACGTGTCCGACTTACTACCGGCAATGCGGACCAAGCTCTGACACTGATCATACAGGGAGCGGACCGCCACAATCAGACAGTCCGATACTCTCTGAGCACTCCCCACAGGACTTCCCGAGGGACACGGTCGAATGCCTTCTCCAAGTCCACAAAGCACATGTAGACTGGTTGGGCAAACTCCCATGCACCCTCAAGGACCCTGCCGAGAGTATAGAGCTGGTCCACAGTTCCACGACCAGGACGAAAACCACACTGTTCCTCCTGAATCCGAGGTACAGGTACAATCGTGGTCAAAAGTTTACATACACTTGTAAAGAACATCATGTCTTGGCTGTCTTGAGTTTCCAATCATTTCTACAACTCTTATTTTTTTGTGATGTAGTGATTGGAGCACATACTTGTTGGTCACAAAAAACATTCATGAAGTTTGCTTCTTTTATGAATTTATTATGAAAAATGTGAGAAAATGTGCTGGGTCAAAAGTATACATACAGCAATGTTAATATTTGCTTACATGTCCCTTGGCAAGTTTCACTGCAATAAGGCACTTTTGGTAGCCATCCACAAGCTTCTGCTTGAATTTTTGACCACTCCTCTTGACAAAATTGGTGCAGTTCAGCTAAATGTGTTGCTTTTCTGACATGGACTTGTTTCTTCAGCATTGTCCACACGTTTAAGTCAGGACTTTGGGAAGGCCATTCTAAAATCTTAATTTTGCCATTCCTTTACCACTTTTGAGGTGTGTTTGGGGTCATCGTCCTGTTGGAACACCCAACTGCGCCCAAGACCCAACCTCCGGCCTGATGATTTTTTAGCTTGTCCTGAAGAATTTGGAGGTAATCCTCCTTTTTTCATTGTCCCATTTACTCTCTGTAAAGCACCAGTTCCATTGGCTGAAAAAACAGGCTCCGAGCATAATACTACCACCACCATGCTTGACGGTAGGAATGGTGTTCCTGGTATTAATTTTTTTTTTTTTCTCAACCCCCCCCCGCCCCCAGCGTTTCCCTATTTCTCACCTTTTTTGTAAGGGGCGCCCGAAGTTGGCAGAAAACCGACAGCGATCCTGTTCTGTCTCCCTGTAATGTTTGTCCGCTCTTGAATGGGATTGTGCTGAAAATCGTAATTTCCCCTCGTGGATTAATAAAGTACTTCTGATTCTAATTCTTCTGATTACTTGCAGAGTAAATAGTCAGTTAGAAAACCTCCTGGGCTGATGATTTTAGCTTGTCCTGAAGAATTTGCAGGTAATCCTCCTTTTTCATTGTCCCATTTAAAGCAGCAGTTCTATTGGCAGCAAAACAGACCCAGAGCATAATACTACCACCACCATGCTTGACGGTAGGAATGGTGTTCCTGGGATTAAAAGCCTCATCTTTTCTCCTCCAAACATATTGCTGGGTATTGTGGTCAAACAGCTCCATTTTTCTCACACACAGTGGGTACGGAAAGTGTTCGCACATCTTTAAATGTTTCATTGCATTAATGTACACTCAGAACCCCATCTTGACAGAAAAAAACAGAAATGTAGAAATTAAAAACAACAACTCTAAAATGGCATGTACCGGTACATAAGTATTCAGAACCTTTGGCTCAATACTTTAAGAAATGTAGTTGGTAGTCTAGCTGACAATTACCAGCAACTTAATGTAAAATTTGTTCGTATTAATCAAATGTTGGAAAAAAAACAAAAACTAAAACTGGTCAATTAGAAAAGGAAAATTGAAGAAAAGTGGCACGTAAAGTGTTAATGAAATCATATATTCACCTCATGCACACGCTCTCTTTCACTTACACATCATTCTGAAGGACAGCTGGAAGTAATCACAGCTAATCAGGCTGAGAGCAGCTTTGGTGAGACCGGGTCGCCATTATTCCAAAATGAGGAAGGACTGTAGTCTCTATTTACTTTGGCTGGGTCTTAAATGTAATACTTCTGCCAGTACAGTGGCCTTGTGGTTAGAGTGTCCGCCCTGTGATCGGTAGGTCGTGAGTTCAAACCCCGTTCGAGTCATACCATCCATCCATCCATCCATTTTCTTCCGATAATCCGAGGTCGGGTCGCGGGGGCAGCAGCCTAAGCAGGGAAGCCCAGACTTCCCTCTCCCCAGCCACTTCGTCCAGCTCCTCCCGGGGGATCCCGAGGCGTTCCCAGGCCAGCCGGGAGACATAGTCTTCCCAACGTGTCCTAGGTCTTCCCTGTGGCCTCCTACCGGTCGGACGTGCCCTAAACACCTCCCTCGGGAGGCGTTCAGGTGGCATCCTCATCTGGCTCCTCTCGATGTGGAGGAGCAGCGGCTTTACTCTGAGTTCCTCCCGGATGACAGAGCTTCTCACCCTATCTCTAAGGGAGAGACCCGCCACCCGGCGGAGGAAACTCATTTGGGCCGCTTGTACCCGTGATCTTGTCCTTTCGGTCATAACCCAAAGCTCATGACCATAGGTGAGGATGGGAACGTAGATCGACCGGTAAATTGAGAGCTTTGCCTTCCGGCTCAGCTCCTTCTTCACCACAACGGATCGATAATGTCATGGCGCGGACTCGAACCAACTGAGTGTCACAGTTCCTCCTCTGGCTGATTGCCCGGACACGCCCCCGCTCACGCTGAGCGCAGCACGCCCACGCAGCGACAAGCCTGCAGACAATCGGCAATCCGCACACCTGGGACTGATGAGGGCGAGCTGGATAAAGGACCAGTGGACCCAAGGATCCAGGCGGGAACTTAGTTTACCTCTTTGGATACCGTAAGGCTTATGCTCTCTCTCTCTCTGCGTTTTTCCCTCGTGTCTGACATCCTTGTTTGTTCTTGGTGTACCTTCCTTCCCGAGTCTTAACCATTGTGCTCCCTTGTGATTTGGACTTTCCTTCCTCGATCCTCGACCCCCACTTTAGACTCGGACCTCTTGACGCCTCTCTCGCGCCCTGGATCATCTGCCTGCCCCTCGGACTGTCTTCCTGCCTTGTTCCCTCTCCTCGTTTCAACATCACGGTCACACACAACAATTAATTACACACATAGTCTTACACCACACACTCTTGTATTTTGGTCACACACTCCATTCTATAGTTTAGTAGTATTGTTTGTTATTATTATATATATATATATATACATTGACTATATATATATAATAAATCATTGTACATGGACCCCCTGGTGTCTGTTGCCGTCATCTCCCCTTACTCAAACATAACAGATACAGCGTCCGCATTACTGAAGACGCCGCACCGATCCGCCTGTCGATCTCACCATCCACTCTTCCCTCACTCGTGAACAAGACTCCGAGGTACTTGAACTCCTCCACTTGGGGCAAGATCTCCTCCCCAACCTGATGGTACCCATTACCTCCCTGCTTGGCACTCAGCATCAAGGATTGGAATTGGGGGTTAAATCACCAAAAATTATTCCCGGGCGCAGCCACCGCTGCTGCTCACTGCTCCCCTCACCTCCCAGGGGGTGAGGGTTATAGGTCAAATGCAGAGGATAATCTCACCACACTTAGTGTGTGTGTGACAATCATTGGTACTTTAACTTTAAAAATTAAAATATAACAAATATTTAGAATAATCCCCACAGTGACTTATATTCAACAAAACTATTGTGTGCACTTACCTTTATTTTGAAAACACTGAAACACCCAAAAATTATTTTTCTATTTTATTTTATTTTTTTCAAGTACAACAATTTTGTCCCTAATTTATCTCCATAAAAAGCGGGAAGACAATTTACTTTAGTCTATTACTTTTGTTTAGTTTTGCATATTTTTTAGGGGAATAGCAATTGTCTTAATTGTAAAAATACAATATTTTACCATAATATTACAGAAATGTTATGGTAAAAGTAACAATTTGAAAGAGAAAAGCCATTTATGTAAAATGAAAATATAACAAATATTTAGAATAATTAGCAGAGTGAATTATATTCAACCTAAAAACAATCGTGTGCACTTATTTTTATTTAGAAAACGCTAATGTATTTTTTAAAAATTCAGCACCAAAAAAAGATTTTTCTATTTTATCTAATTTTATATATTTTTTCAAGTACAACACTTTTGGCCCTAATTTATCTCCATAAAAAGTGGGAAGACAATTTACAAAAAATAAAAAATAAAAAAAGTGTTTTATTATTTGAAATAATAACTAATAAAAAGTCAAAAAAAAAAAAAAAAAAAAGATGGCTTGTCCTGGAAATAATGTGTCTTCTAAATATTTTTAGGGGAATATTAATTGCCTTAATAAAAAAGAAAAAGAAAAGCCATTTAAGTGAAAGTGAAAAATTAAAATATAACAAATATTTAGAATAATCACCACAGTGAATTATATTCAACCTGAAAACTATTGTGTGCACTTACTGTTATTTTGAAAACACTGAAACACCCAAAAATTATTTTTCCATTTGATTTTTTTAAATTTATTTTTGGCCCTAATTTATCTCCATAAAAAGCGTGTAGACAATTTACTTTAGTCTATTACTTTTGTTTTGTTTTGCATATTTTTTAGGGGAATAGCAATTACCTTAATAGTAAAAATACAATATTTTACCATAACATTACAGAAATGTACTCCAGTGAGTGGAACAACTTGAAAGAGAAAAGCCATTTATGTAAAACTGAAAATATAACAAATATTTAGAATAATTAGCAGAGTGAATTATATAAAACCTAAAAACAATCGTGTGCACTTATTTTTATTTAGAAAATGCTAATGTATTTTTTTAAATTCAGCACCAAAAAAATATTTTTCTATTTAATCTAATCTGAGATTTTTTTTTCAAGTATATCACTTTTGGCCCTAATTTATCTCCATAAAAAGCGGAAAGACAATTTACAAAAAAAAAAGAAAAAAGAAACAAAAAAGTTTTTTATTATTTGAAAGCATTAATTTAAAGGTAGGTTCTCATCAAACACTAATAAAAAGTCAATAAAAAAAAAAAAGATGGCTTGTTCTGAAAATAATGTGTCTTATAAATATTTTTAGGGGAATATTAATTGTCTTAGTAATACAAAATAGAAAAGCTATTTAAGTGAAAGTGAAAAATGAAAATATAACAAATATTTAGAATAATCACCACAGTGATTTATATTCAACCTGAAAACGATTGTGTGCTTTTACTTTTATTTTGAAAACACTGAAACACAATTTTTTTCTATTTTGTTTTTTTAATTTATTTTTGGCACTGATTTATCTCCATAAAAAGCGGGAATGGACAATTTACTTTAGTCTATTACTTTTGTTTTGTTTTGCATATTTTTTAGGGGAATAGCAATTGTCTTAATTGTAAAAATACAATATTTTACCATAACTTTACAGAAATGTGAGTGGAACAACTTGAAAGAGAAAAGCCATATATGTGAAAGTGAAAATATAACAAATATTTAAAATAATTACCAGAGTGAATTATATTCAACCTACAAACTGTTGTGTGCTCTTACCTTTATTTTGAAAACACTGAAACACCAAAAAATAATGTTTCTATTTTATTTATTTAGATTTTTTTTTTCAAATAAAACACTTTTGGCCCTAATTTATTTCCATAAAAAGCGGGAAGACAATTTATTTTACTCTATTACTTTTGTTTTGTTTTGCATTAATTTAAATGTAGTGTCTCATCAAACACTAATAAAAAGTAAAAAAAAAGAAAAAAAAAAAAAAAAAGATGGCCTGTCCTGAAAATAATGTGTCTTCTAAATATTTTTAGGGGAATATTAATTGCCTTAATAATAAAAAAAGAGAAACGCCATTTATATGAAAGTGAAAAATGAAAATATAACAAATATTTAGAATAATTACCAGAGTGAATTATATTCAACCTAAAAACTATTTTGTGCACTTACCTTTATTTTAAAATCACTGAAACACCAAAAAAATGATTTTTCTATTTTATTTTTTCATTGTTTTTCAAGTACAACACTTTTGGCCCTAATTTATCTCCATAAAAAGCAGGAAGACAATTTACTTTACTCTATTACTTTTGTTTTGTTTTGCATTAAAAAAAAAAGAAAAAGTTTTGTATTATTTCAAACATTTCAAACATCAAACATTAATTAAAAGGCAATAAAAAAAAGATGGCTTGTCCTGAAAATAATGTGTTTTCTAAATATTTTTAGTGCACTTATTTTATTTTGAAAACGCTAATGTATTTTTTTCAAAATTCAGCACCAAAAGAAGATTTTTTTAATTTTATCTAATTTGATATTTTCTTTTCAAGTACAACACTTTTGGCCCTAATTTATCTCCATAAAAAGCGGGAAGACAATTTACAAAAAACAAAAGAAAAAATAAATAAAAATGTTTTGAATTATTTGAAAACATTAATTTAAATGTAGGTTCTCAACAAACACAAATAAAAAGGAAAAAAAAAAAAAGATGGCTTGTCTTGAAAATAACGTGTCTTCTAAATATTTTTAGTGCACTTATTTTATTTTGAAAACGCTAATGTATTTTTTTTCAAAATTCAGCACCAAAAGAAGATTTTTCTATTTTATCTAATTTGATATTTTTTTTCAAGTACAACACTTTTGGCCCTAATTTATCTCCATAAAAAGCGGGAGGACAATTTACAAAAAAGAAAAGAAAAAATAAATAAAGTTTTGAATTATTTGAAAACATTAATTTAAATGTAGGTTCTCATCAAACACAAATAAAAAGGCAAAAAAAAAAAAAAAGATGGCTTGTCTTGAAAATAATGTGTCTTCTAAATATTTTTAGTGCACTTATTTTATTTTGAAAACGCTAATGTATTTTTTTTTCAAAATTCAGCACCAAAAGAAGATTTTTCTATTTTATCTAATTTGATATTTTTTTCAAGTACAACACTTTTGGCCCTAATTTATCTCCATAAAAAGCGGGAAGACAATTTACAAAAAAGAAAAGAAAAAATAAATAAAAAAGTTTTGAATTATTTGAAAACATTAATTTAAAGGTAGGTTCTCATCAAACACTAATAAAAAGGAAAAAAAAAAAAGATGGCTTGTCTTGAAAATAATGTGTCTTCTAAATATTTTTAGTGCACTTATTTTATTTTGAAAACGCTAATGTATTTTTTTTCAAAATTCAGCACCAAAAGAAGATTTTTCTATTTTATCTAATTTGATATTTTTTTTCAAGTACAACACTTTTGGCCCTAATTTATCTCCATAAAAAGCGGGAAGATAATTTACAAAAAAGAAAAGAAAAAATAAATAAAAAAGTTTTTAATTATTTGAAAACATTAATTTAAAGGTAGGTTCTCATCAAACACAAATAAAAGGGGGGAAAAAAAAAAAAGAAGATGACTTGTCTTGAAAATAATGTGTCTTCTAAATATTTTTAGTGCACTTATTTTATTTTGAAAACGCTAATGTATTTTTTTCAAAATTCAGCACCAAAAGAAGATTTTTCTATTTTATCTAATTTAATATTTTTTTTCAAGTACAACACTTTTGGCCCTAATTTATCTCCATAAAAAGCGGGAAGACAATTTACAAAAAATAAAAGAAAAAATAAATAAAGTTTTGTATTATTTGAAAACATTAATTTAAATGTAGGTTCTCAACAAACACAAATAAAAAGGCAAAAAAAAAAAAAAAAGATGGCTTGTCTTGAAAATAACGTGTCTTCTAAATATTTTTAGTGCACTTATTTTATTTTGAAAACGCTAATGTATTTTTTTTCAAAATTCAGCACCAAAAGAAGATTTTTCTATTTTATCTAATTTGATATATTTTTTCAAGTACAACACTTTTGGCCCTAATTTATCTCCATAAAAAGCGGGAAGACAATTTACAAAAAAGAAAAGAAAAAATAAATAAAAAAGTTTTGAATTATTTAAAAACATTAATTTAAAGGTAGGTTCTCATCAAACACAAATAAAAAGGCAAAAAAAAAGAAAAGATGGCTTGTCTTGAAAATAACGTGTCTTCTAAATATTTTCAGTGCACTTATTTTATTTTGAAAACGCTAATGTATTTTTTTTCAAAATTCAGCACCAAAAGAAGATTTTTCTATTTTATCTAATTTGATATTTTTTTTCAAGTACAACACTTTTGGCCCTAATTTATCTCCATAAAAAGCGGGAAGACAATTTACAAAAAAGAAAAGAAAAAATAAATAAAAAAGTTTTGAATTATTTAAAAACATTAATTTAAAGGTAGGTTCTCATCAAACACAAATAAAAGGGGAAAAAAAAAAAAAAGATGGCTTGTCTTGAAAATAATGTGTCTTCTAAATATTTTTAGTGCACTTATTTTAATTTGAAAACGCTAATGTATTTTTTTCAAAATTCAGCACCAAAAGAAGATTTTTCTATTTTATCTAATTTGATATTTTTTTTCAAGTACAACACTTTTGGCCCTAATTTATCTCCATAAAAAGCGGGAAGACAATTTACAAAAAAGAAAAGAAAAAATAAATAAAAAAGTTTTGAATTATTTAAAAACATTAATTTAAAGGTAGGTTCTCATCAAACACAAATAAAAGGGGAAAAAAAAAAAAAAGATGGCTTGTCTTGAAAATAATGTGTCTTCTAAATATTTTTAGTGCACTTATTTTATTTTGAAAACGCTAATGTATTTTTTTCAAAATTCAGCACCAAAAGAAGATTTTTCTATTTTATCTAATTTGATATTTTTTTTCAAGTACAACACTTTCGGCCCTAATTTATCTCCATAAAAAGCGGGAAGACAATTTACAAAAAAAAAAAGAAAAAAGAAATAAAAATGTTTTGAATTATTTGAAAACATTAATTTAAAGGTAGGTTCTCAACAAACACAAATAAAAAGGCAAAAAAAAAAAAAAGATGGCTTGTCTTGAAAATAACGTGTCTTCTAAATATTTTTAGTGCACTTATTTTATTTTGAAAACGCTAATGTATTTTTTCAAAATTCAGCACCAAAAGATTTTTCTGTTTTATCTAATTTGATATTTTTTTTCAAGTACAACACTTTTGGCCCTAATTTATCTCCATAAAAAGCGGGAAGACAATTTACAAAAAAGAAAAGAAAAAATAAATAAAAAAGTTTTGAATTATTTAAAAACATTAATTTAAAGGTAGGTTCTCATCAAACACAAATGAAAGGGGGGAAAAAAAAAAAAGATGACTTGTCTTGAAAATAATGTGTCTTCTAAATATTTTTAGTGCACTTATTTTATTTTGAAAACGCTAATGTATTTTTTTTCAAAATTCAGCACCAAAAGAAGATTTTTCTATTTTATCTAATTTGATATATTTTTTCAAGTACAACACTTTTGGCCCTAATTTATCTCCATAAAAAGCGGGAAGACAATTTACAAAAAAGAAAAGAAAAAATAAATAAAAAAGTTTTGAATTATTTAAAAACATTAATTTAAAGGTAGGTTCTCATCAAACACAAATAAAAAGGCAAAAAAAAAGAAAAGATGGCTTGTCTTGAAAATAACGTGTCTTCTAAATATTTTTAGTGCACTTATTTTATTTTGAAAACGCTAATGTATTTTTTTTCAAAATTCAGCACCAAAAGAAGATTTTTCTATTTTATCTAATTTGATTTTTTTTTTCAAGTACAACACTTTTGGCCCTAATTTATCTCCATAAAAAGCGGGAAGACAATTTACAAAAAAGAAAAGAAAAAATAAATAAAAACGTTTTGAATTATTTGAAAACATTAATTTAAATGTAGGTTCTCATCAAACACAAACAAAAAGGCAAAAAAAAAAAAAAAAGATTACTTGTCTTGAAAATAACGTGTCTTCTAAATATTTTTAGTGCACTTATTTTATTTTGAAAACGCTAATGTATTTTTTCAAAATTCAGCACCAAAAGAAGATTTTTCTATTTTATCTAATTTGATATTTTTTTTCAAGTACAACACTTTTGGCCCTAATTTATCTCCATAAAAAGCGGGAAGACAATTTACAAAAAAGAAAAGAAAAAATAAATAAAAAAGTTTTGAATTATTTGAAAACATTAATTTAAATGTAGGTTCTCATCAAACACTAATAAAAAGGAAAAAAAAAAAAGATGGCTTGTCTTGAAAATAACGTGTCTTCTAAATATTTTTAGTGCGCTTATTTTATTTTGAAAACGCTAATGTATTTTTTTTCAAAATTCAGCACCAAAAGAAGATTTTTCTATTTTATCTAATTTGATATTTTTTTTCAAGTACAACACTTTTGGCCCTAATTTATCTCCATAAAAAGCGGGAAGACAATTTACAAAAAAGAAAAGAAAAAATAAATAAAGTTTTGTATTATTTGAAAACATTAATTTAAATCAGAATCAGAATCAGAATCAGAATCAGCTTTATTGTCATTGCGCAAGGTAACGAGATTGAGGCCATTCCATACAGTGCGATGTGTGCATGCTAGAAAAACAATGTGCAAATATATAGAAATATAAAAAATGTAGAAGTGCAATGAATATGGTGTGAAATGAATATATACATGAAAAAACAAAACAAAAACAGGGTGGTTGGTGGAATGGGTTATTGCACCAAAGAGAAGGCAGTTATGAGGGACAATGGGGCAGTCCGTTCAGGATGGTTATGGCCCTGGGGAAGAAGCTGTTCTTTAGCCTGTTTGTTTTGGTTTTAATGCACCTGTAGCGCTTCCCAGAAAATGTAGGTTCTCATCAAACACTAATAAAAAGGCAAAAAGAAAAAAGAAAAAAGATGACTTGTCTTGAAAATAACGTGTCTTCTAAATATTTTTAGTGCACTTATTTTATTTTGAAAACGCTAATGTATTTTTTTAAATTCAGCATCAAAACAGGTTTTTTAAATTAATTTATTTATTTGTGTTCAAGTTCATATAAAAATAAAAATAAATAAAATCTAATCTCAGCAGAACATTACAACAAAATAAAACGCCGAAAATGGCGGCAAAAAAAAAAAAAAAAAAAAAAACCTGGGCAAGGGAGGATAAAAAAGCATCAGAGTGACACCTCCTCTCTTTCCCACATCCTCCAATGACGAGCCAGTGGCGGTGCCGCCGCCGTCCTCCCTCAACCCTCAACCCTCCCGGTTCGCTTGGCTGCTGGCTGTGCACCGCGCCGACAGGCGAGAGGATCTCCGCAAAAAGGGCACCGACAGCCGCACACGCCTGGCGTGGATCCGCACCTGCGCTCAGCACACCCACTGTGGATTTTAGTGCGAGGGACTGAAGTTGAGGACGACACGACGCCGCCACACGGTACAGTACCCGACACCCTCCACCCTCCACCCTCCCAACCCCCGTGTCGTTTCCACCTGCGAGAACTCCGTCTGCGGTCATCGTGCACCGTCTGCTGCGTCGGTGAATCGGGTATCGAAACTTCGACACGTTGCTAATTGGCGTGACCGGCGCCTGCTTTCTTCTTGCGTGGGTTCCTGCGACGATTATTGCCAACACATGTTTGCTGACGATGTGCTGAAATGCAACTGTGGTGGGAGAAGGAGACAACCCTTGAGGACAAATGGGATTGTCACCAGTGGGATTGAACTCCCACACAATGTGTCCTTGTGTCTGTGATGGTGGAATAAGAAGGACGTGTGATCACGTGACGTGCACTTATTCGTCCTGTATATCACACCTGGGCAAATGAAGGCCCGGGGGCCACATTTGGCCCTTTTAAGCTTTTCAATCTGGCCCGCCGGACATTCCCAAATATTTTTTTGGAAAGTGTAGCTGCCATTATGATGTGCACTCATCTTTTCTAATGACCGTAAGTCTTCAACTATACCAGGGGTCGGCAACCCGCGTGGCTCTTTAGCGCCGCCCTCGTGGCTCTCTGGAGCTTTTTCAAAAATGTATGAAAAATAGAAAAAGTTGAGGGGGAATTTTTTTTTTTTGTGTGTGTTAATATGGTTTCTGTAGGACAGGGGTCGGCAACCCGCGGCTCCGGCTCGTTGACCACTCTGATGCGGCTCTGCTGCATTCTTGCCAACCCTCCCGATTTTTCCGGGAGACTTCCGGATTTCACTGCCTCTCCCGGGGCAAACATTCTCCGATTTTCACCCGGACAACAAAATTGTTCGCGATGGCACTGCATTTTGCGTCCTCTACAACCTATCGTCGCGTCCGCTTTTTCACCTAAGAAACAGCGTGCCGGCCCAGTCACATTTTGTATGCGGCGTATGCTCACACACTAAGTGACAGCAAGTCATACTTGTTCAACAGCCATACAGATCACACTGACGGTGGCCGTATAAACAACTATAACACTCTTACTAATATGAACCCACACCAAACAAGAATGACAAACACATTTCGGGAGAACATCCACACCGTAACACAACATAAACACAACAGAACAAATACCCAGAATCCCATGCATCCCTAACTCTTCCGGGCTCTTACTAATATGTGCCACACTGTATATCACACCTGGGCAAATGAAGGCCCGGGGGCAAATGAAGGCCCGGGGGCCACATGCGTCCCTTTTAAGCTTTTCAATCTGACCCGCCGGACATTCCCAAATATTTTTTTTTTAGATGTTTAAGATGGAAAGTGTAGGTGCCATTATGATGTGCACTCATCTTTTCTAATCCACCCTCACCTCCTCCCCCTTCTGTTTCTGAAAAAGAGTCTTCAACTATACCAGGGGTCGGCAACCCGCGTGGCTCTTTAGCGCCGCCCTCGTGGCTCTCTGGAGCTTTTTCAAAAATGTATGAAAAATAGAAAAAGTTGAGGGGGAAATTTTTTTTTTTTTGTGTGTGTTAATATGGTTTCTGTAGGACAGGGGTCGGCAACCCGCGGCTCCGGCTCTTTGACCACTCTGATGCGGCTCAGCTGCATTCTTGCCAACCCTCCCGATTTTTCCGGGAGACTTCCGGATTTCACTGCCTCTCCCAGGGCAAACATTCTCCGATTTTCACCCGGACAACAAAATTGAGGGCGTGCCGCGATGGCACTGCATTTTGCGTCCTCTACAACCTGTCGTCGCGTCCGCTTTTTCACCTAAGAAACAGCGTGCCGGCCCAGTCACATTTTGTATGCGGCGTCTGCTCACACACTAAGTGACAGCAAGGCATACTTGTTCAACAGCCATACAGATCACACTGACGGTGGCCGTATAAACAACTATAACACTCTTACTAATATGAACCCACACCAAACAAGAATGACAAACACATTTCGGGAGAACATCCACACCGTAACACAACATAAACACAACAGAACAAATACCCAGAATCCCATGCATCCCTAACTCTTCCGGGCTCTTACTAATATGTGCCACACTGTATATCACACCTGGGCAAATGAAGGCCCGGGGGCAAATGAAGGCCCGGGGGCCACATGCGGCCCTTTTAAGCTTTTCAATCTGGCCCGCCGGACAATCCCAAATATTTTTTTTTTAGATGTTTAAGATGGAAAGTGTAGCTGCCATTATGATGTGCACTCATCTTTTCTAATGACCGTAAGTCTTCAACTATACCAGGGGTCGGCAACCCGCGTGGCTCTAGAGCCGAATGTGGCTCTTTAGCGCCGCCCTCGTGGCTCTCTGGAGCTTTTTCAAAAATGTATGAAAAATAGAAAAAGTTGAGGGGGATTTTTTTTTTTTTTTTTTGTGTTAATATGGTTTCTGTAGGACAGGGGTCGGCAACCCGCGGCTCCGGAGCCGCATGCGGCTCTTTGCCGCGGCTCAGCTGCATTCTTGCCAACCCTCCCGATTTTTCCGGGAGACTTCCGGATTTTACTGCCTCTCCCGGGGCAAACATTCTCCGATTTTCACCCGGACAACAAAATTGAGGGGGCGTGCCGTGATGGCAGGGCCGGCCCGTGGCATAGGCCGTATAGGCAAATGCTAAGGGCGCCGTCCACGCCAGTGCCACAAATGTTGGAGAAAAAAAAAAAAAAAAAAAAAGTTTGTACTATTATTTCTAAATACAAAAAATAATCCCACGTTAATTAAAATGCAAAGTAAAGCCTATTTAATAGAAATATTATTTGTTACAACATTACGCCCCCTCCTCCCCCCTCCCTTCCCGTATCATGACTCTTTTTGGACGTCACCACATCAAAAAATCAACACAAGATGTCAAAACGGCCAAAACTGTCAGGTGCCCATGGAAGAAAAAAGAGAAAAGAAGAGGAGGAGAAACGAGAAAAAGACAAGAGGTAGCAGGTAGGTAACGTTAGCCTACATGAAATTATTTGTCTGTTACAGAATGTGATAGTAACCTGGCTTTTTAGCATTAAGCTAATGTTACATGATTCGGCAATTGCTAATCAATAAATAGCTAGTTCTGTTTTAACGTCGGGTTAATTTTGTGGAGGGGGCTAAATTGTTATGGAAAATAATAATGTAACGTTAGGTAATTACAGTACTCCCACCTTACATTCCTCAGGGACATTTGTATTAGATCTTTTAAGCAGGTGTTTTTTGTTTACATTGTTATTGCCTTCTGGTTAGCTAATGTTTGCTCTGCAGGTAATAGTCACTTTTCCACCCCTTTATATATTAGGTATAGTTGTAAGTAAAAAAAAAAGGTCAAAGACAAAGCTATTCGGTTTCTTGTGAGTATATACACTTCACTGCCGATGTGGGGCGGGGGCGCCACCTAAAATCTTGCCTAGGGCGCCAGATTGGTTAGGGCCGGGCCTGCGTGATGGCACTGCATTTTGCGTCCTCTACAACCTATCGTCGCGTCCGCTTTTTCACCTAAGAAACAGCGTGCCGGCCCAGTCACATTTTGTATGCGGCGTATGCTCACACACTAAGTGACAGCAAGCCATACGTGTTCAACAGCCATACAGATCACACTGACGGTGGCCGTATAAACAACTATAACACTCTTACTAATATGAACCCACACCAAACAAGAATGACAAACACATTTCGGGAGAACATCCACACCGTAACACAACATAAACACAACAGAACAAATACCCAGAATCCCATGCATCCCTAACTCTTCCGGGCTCTTACTAATATGTGCCACACTGTATATCACACCTGGGCAAATGAAGGCCCGGGGGCAAATGAAGGCCCGGGGGCCACATGCGTCCCTTTTAAGCTTTTCAATCTGGCCCACCGGACATTCCCAAATATATTTTTTTTAGATGTTTAAGATGGAAAGTGTAGCTGCCATTATGATGTGCACTCATCTTTTCTAATGACCGTAAGTCTTCAACTACCTGTATACCAGGGGTCGGCAACCCGCGTGGCTCTTTAGCGCCGCCCTCGTGGCTCTCTGGAGCTTTTTCAAAAATGTATGAAAAATAGAAAAAGTTGAGGGGGAAATTATTTTTTTTTGTGTGTGTTAATATGGTTTCTGTAGGACAGGGGTCGGCAACCCGCGGCTCCGGCTCTTTGACCACTCTGATGCGGCTCTGCTGCATTCTTGCCAACCCTCCCGATTTTTCCGGGAGACTTCCGGATTTCACTGCCTCTCCCGGGGCAAACATTCTCCCGATTTTCACCCGGACAACAAAATTGAGGGCGTGCCGCGATGGCACTGCATTTTGCGTCCTCTACAACCTATCGTCGCGTCCGCTTTTTCACCTAAGAAACAGCGTGCCGGCCCAGTCACATTTTGTATGCGGCGTATGCTCACACACTAAGTGACAACAAGGCATACTTGTTCAACAGCCATACAGATCACACTGACGGTGGCCGTATAAACAACTATAACACTCTTACTAATATGCGCCACACTGTGAACCCACACCAAACAAGAATGACAAACACATTTCGGGAGAACATCCACATGTTTGGGGTCATTGTCCTGTTGGAACACCCAACTGCACCCAGTTAGAAAAAACAGATCTTGAAAAAAAATCAGATTTGGGCCACTTTGGCCTGCAGTGTAAACGTAGTCTGTGATCCATCCATCCATCCAGCCATCTTCTTCCGCTTATCCGAGGTTGGGTCCCGGGGGCAGCAGCCTAAGCAGGGAAGCCCAGACTTTCCTCTCCCCAGCCACTTCGTCCAGCTCTTCCCGGGGGATCCCGAGGCGTTCCCAGGCCAGCCGGGAGACATAGTCTTCCCAACGTGTCCTGGGTCTTCCCCGTGGCCTCCTACCGGTTGGACGTGCCCTAAACACCTCCCTAGGGAGGCGTTTGGGTGGCATCCTGACCAGATGCCCAAACCACCTCATCTGGCTCCTCTCCATGTGGAGGAGCAGCGGCTTTACTTTGAGCTCCCCCCGGATGACAGAGCTTCTCACCCTATCTCTAAGGGAAAGACCCGTCACCCGGCGGAAGAAACCAATTTTGGCTGCTTGTACCCGTGATCTTGTCCTTTCGGTCATAACCCAAAGCTCATGACCATAGGTGAGGATGGGAACGTAGATCGACCGGTAAATTGAGAGCTTTGCCTTCCGGCTCAGCTCCTTCTTCACCACAACGGATCGATACAGCGTCCGCATTACTGAAGACGCCGCACCGATCCGCCTGTCGATCTCACCATCCACTCTTCCCTCACTCGTGAACAAGACTCCGAGGTACTTGAACTCCTCCACTTGGGGCAGGGTCGCCTCCGCAACCCGGAGATAGCACTCCACCCTTTTCCGGGCGAGAACCATGGACTCAGACTTGGAGGTGCTGATTCTCATCCCAGTTGCTTCTCACTCGGCTGCGAACCGATCCAGTGAGAGCTGAAGATCCTGGCCAGATGAAGACATCAGGACCACATCATCTGCAAAAAGCAGAGACCTAATCCTGCAGCCACCAAACCGGATCCCCTCAACGCCTTGACTGCGCCTAGAAATTCTGTCCATAAAAGTTATGAACAGAATGGGTGACAAAGGGCAGCCTTGGCGGAGTCCAACCCTCACTGGAAACGTGTCCGACTTACTGCCGCCAATGCGGACCAAGCTCTGACACTGATCATACAGGGAGCGGGCCGCCACAATCAGACAGTCCGATACTCTCTGAGCACTCCCCACAGGACTTCCCGAGGGACACGGTCGAATGCCTTCTCCAAGTCCACAAAGCACATGTATACTGGTTGGGCAAACTCCCATGCACCCTCAAGGACCCTGTCGAGAGTATAGAGCTGGTCCACAGTTCCACGACCAGGACGAAAACCACACTGTTCCTCCTGAATCCGAGGTTCGACTACGTGTGGCGATATCTGCTGACGTACAACAGCAAACTACGTCACAATCGTTGGCAAATCTCAAACAGCTCGTTTAGAAAAATCGTATCAATTCCCATTTTATATTCACTCAGCTAAAGTGTCAGGAGATTGGCAATAAGAATTGTTGAGAACGCTCAGCGGCAGAAGACTTTTTCTTTGGTTTAATATCACTGAATTAGCTGAAGACATTGAAAGACTATGGAAAATGTTTTGCACTTGGTGTTTCAAATGGTTTTTCGAACAGAAGCTGTTTGGGTTACATAATCAAATCATCCTCTATTCCACTTCAAGTCTGAAGTGGGCTGTTTATCTTCCATGAAATGTTTTTTCGGATTATACATCCATGCAGCAGAGAGTACTTTTGACAGTATGCCCCAAACAACTTATTTTTAGGCATACAACCAAAATAAAGTGAACTCACAACAAACCTGTATCACATACTTGCAGAAAAATGTCATGTTAACTGATATTTCTACGAATAACTTTTAGGTTTCCAGCCTCAGGCACACCTGTGCAATAATCCCACTGCATAATCAGCATCTTGATATCTGTGAGATGGAAGGATTATCTCCACAAAGCAGAAGTGCTCACTAAAGCCGGGTACCACATGGAGATTTTCTGAGGCCAAAGCCCACACATTAAGATAGAAATCTGTTTCAAAAGTTCTCAGAAAGATTGTCAGATGGTAATCTGACTCAGATCTCCAGTTAAATTGAGGTGTTTCTGGGCTTCTTGCCAAACTTTGTTCATCCATTGAAGCAGTTTTGTTAATGAGGATGTTTTGGAGTCCCTCTACCGAAAGGTTAAAGGGGAACATTATCACAATTTCAGAAGGGTTAAAACCATTAAAAATCAGTTCCAAGTGGCTTATTTTATTTTTCGAAGTTTTTTTCAAAATTTTACCCATCACGCAAAATCCCTAAAAAAAAAGCTTCAAAGTGCCTGATTTTAACCATCGTTATATACACCCGTCCATTTCCCTGTGACGTCACATAGTGAAGCCAACACAAACAAACATGGCGGAAAGAACAGCAAGGAATAGCGACATTAGCTCGGATTCAGACTCGGATTTCAGCGGCTTAAGCGATTCAACAGATTACGAATGTATTGAAACGGATGGTTGTAGTGTGGAGGCAGGTAGCGAAAACTAAATTGAAGAAGAAACTGAAGCTATTGAGCCATATCGGTTTGAACCGTATGCAAGCGAAACCGACGAAAACGACACGACAGCCAGCGACACGGGAGAAAGCGAGGACGAATTCGGCGATCGCCTTCTAACCAACGATTGGTATGTGTTTGTTTGGCATTAAAAGAAACTAACAACTAGGGAGGAGATTTTGCCCCAAGTGGAGGAGTTCAAGTACCTCGGAGTCTTGTTCACGAGTGAGGGAAGAGTGGATCGTGAGATCGACAGGCGGATCGGTGCGGCGTCTTCAGTAATGCAGACGCTGTATCGATCCGTTGTGGTGAAGAAGGAGCTGAGCCGGAAGGCAAAGCTCTCAATTTACCGGTCGATCTACGTTCCCATCCTCACCTATGGTCATGAGCTTTGGGTTATGACCGAAAGAACAAGATCACGGGTACAAGCGGCCGAAATGAGTTTCCTCCGCCGGGTGGCGGGGCTCTCCCTTAGAGATAGGGTGAGAAGCTCTGCCATCCGGGGGGAGCTCAAAGTAAAGCCGCTGCTCCTCCACATGGAGAGGAGCCAGATGAGGTGGTTCGGGCATCTGGTCAGGATGCCACCCGAACGCCTCCCTAGGGAGGTGTTTAGGGCACGTCCGACCGGTAGGAGGCCGCGGGGAAGACCCAGGACACGTTGGGAAGACTATGTCTCCCGGCTGGCCTGGGAACGCCTCGGGGTCCCCCGGGAGGAGCTGGACGAAGTGGCTGGGGAGAGGGAAGTCTGGGCTTCCCTGCTTAGGCTGCTGCCCCCGCGACCCGACCTCGGATAAGCGGAAGAAGATGGATGGATGGATGGATGGAAACTAACAACTATGAACTAGGTTTACAGCATATGAAATACATTTGGCAACAACATGCACTTTGAGAGTGCAGACAGCCCATTTCAGGCGCGCTAAGAACATATATTTTTCCACGATTTCAGCACTCAGGTTAACCATACCTAAATAGACACAAAATACTGCATTACACAAGACTACCCGAATGTACTCGAATGATTGAAAAAAATAAATGTTTTTAAGCTAAATTATTGGTAAACACAGTTTATGTATAATAATTTACGTAAAACCGCGAGTAATGAATAAAGTTTTCATCAATTAATATATTCTGTAGACATACCCTCATCCGCTCTCTTTTCCTGAAAGCTGATCTGTCCAGTTTTGGAGTTGATGTCAGCAGGCCAGGGGAGCTAGGGTCGATATTCTTCTCATGATCATCTTCGGTTCATTTTTGCCATCTCTGTCGTAGCATAGCTTTCTTCGGTAAAGTGTGCGGAACAAACGACTGACCATTTCGTCGGCTTTCCCCACACCCTCGTATTTTGAACAAATTTCGTCCAATTTCTTGCCACTTTTGCATCTTTGGGCCACTGGTGCAACTTGAATCCGTCCCTGTTTGTGTTGTTACACCCTCCGACAACACACCGACGAAAGTGAGAAAATGGCGGATTGCTTCCCGATGTGACGTCACAACGTGACGTCATCGCTCCGAGAGCGAATAATAGAAAGGCGTTTAATTCGCCAAAATTCACCCATTTAGAGTTCGGAAATCGGTTAAAAAAATATATGGTCTTTTTTCTGCAACATCAAGGTATATATTGACGCTTACATAGGTCTGGTGATAATGTTCCCCTTTAAAGGCCTACTGAAAGCCACTACTACCGACCACGCAGTCTGATAGTTTATATATCAATGATGAAATCTTAACATTGCAACACATGCCAATACGGCCGGGTTAGCTTACTAAAGTGCAATTTTAAATTTCGTGCGAAATATCCTGCTGAAAACGTATGATGACGCCTGCGCGTGACGTCGTCTGTTTTCATCGCAAAATTCCACAGTATTCTGGACATCTGTGTTGGTGAATCTTTTGCAATTTGTTCAATGAACAATGGAGACAGCAAAGAAGAAAGCTGTAGGTGGGAAGCGGTGTATTGCGGCCGACTGCAGCAACACAAACACAGCCGGTGTTTCATTGTTTACATTCCCGAAAGATGACAGTCAAGCTTTACCATTGGCCTGTGGAGAACTGGGACAACAGAGACTCTTACCAGGAGGACTTTGAGTTGGGTATGCGCAGACGCGGTACCGTGAGTACGCTTCCAAACATTTGATCGCTTGCCCGTACGTGCGTGCCGCTATGTGCATGTCACGTACGTAACTTTGTGGACTTTGGGGAAATATATGTGCTGTATGAACTTTGGGGAGGTGAACGGTACTTTGGGCTGTGGGATTGAGTGTGTTGTGCAGGTGTTTGAGTTGTATTGGCGGGTTATATGGACGGGAGGGGGGAGGTGTTTGTTATGCGGGATTAATTTGTGGCATATTAAATATAAGCCTGGTTGTGTTGTGGCTAATAGAGTATATATATGTCTTGTGTTTATTTACTGTTTTAGTCATTCCCAGCTGAATATCAGGTCCCACCCGCCTCTCACAGCATCTCTCCTATCTGAATCGCTCCCACTGCCCTCTAGTCCTTCACTCTCACTTTCCTCATCCACAAATCTTTCATCCTCGCTAAAATTAACGGGGAAATCGTCGCTTTCTCGGTCCGAATCGCTCTCGCTGCTGGTGGCCATGATTGTAAACAATGTGCAGATGTGAGGAGCTCCACAACCTGTGACGTCACGCTACTCGTCTGCTACTACCGGTACAGGCAAGGCTTTTTTATCAGCGACCAAAAGTTGCGAACTTTATCGTCGATGTTCTCTACTAAACCCTTTCAGCAAAAATATGGCAATATCGCGCAATGATCAAGTATGACACATAGAATGGACCTGCTATCCCCGTTTAAATAAGAAAATCGCATTTCAGTAGGCCTTTAAGATAGAAATCAATCAATCAATCAATCAATGTTTATTTATATAGCCCTAAATCACAAGTGTCTCAAAGGGCTGCACAAGCCACAACGACATCCTCGGTACAAAGCCCACATAAGGGCAAGGAAAAACTCACCCCAGTGGGACGTCGATGTGAATGACTATGAGAAACCTTGGAGAGGACCGCATATGTGGGTAACCCCCCCCCCTCTAGGAGAGACCGAAAGCAATGGATGTCGAGTGGGTCTGACATAATATTGTGAGAGTCCAGTCCATAGTGGATCCAACATAATAGTAAGAGTCCAGTCCATAGTGGGGCCAGCAGGACACCATCCCGAGCGGAGACGGGTCAGCAGCGCAGAGATGTTCCCAGCCGATGCACAGGCGAGCGGTCCACCCTGGGTCCCGACTCTGGACAGCCAGCACTTCATCCATGGCCACCGGACCTGTGCCCCCCCCCCCCCCCCCCCCCCCCCACAAGGAAAAGGGGAGCAGAGGAGAAAAGAAAAGAAAAGAAACGGCAGATCAACTGGTCTAACAGGGGGGCTATTTAAAGGCTAGAGTATACAAATGAGTTTTAAGATGGGACTTAAATGCTTCTACTGAGGTAGCATCTCTAACTGTTACCGGGAGGGCATTCCATAGTACTGGAGCCCCAATAGAAAACGCTCTATAGCCCGCAGACTTTTTTTGGGCTCTGGGAATCACTAATAAGCCGGAGTTCTTTGAACGCAGATTTCTTGCCGGGACATATGGTACAATGCAATCGACAAGATAGGACGGAGCTAGACCGTGTAGTATTTTATACGTAAGTAGTAAAACCTTAAAGTCACATCTTAAGTGCACAGGAAGCCAGTGCAGGTGAGCCAGTATAGGCGTAATATGATCAAACTTTCTTGTTCTTGTCAAAAGTCTAGCAGCCGCATTTTGTACCAATTGTAGTCTTTTAATGCTAGACATAGGGAGACCAGAAAATAATACGTTACAGTAGTCGAGACGAGACGTAACGAACGCATGAATAATGATCTCAGCGTCGCTAGTGGATAAAATAGAACGAATTTTAGCGATATTACGGAGATGAAAGAAGGCCGTTTTAGTAACACTCTTAATGTGTGACTCAAAGGAGAGAGTTGGGTCGAAAATAATACCCAGATTCTTTACTGATTCGCCTTGTGTAATTGTTTAGTTGTCAAATGTTAAGGTGGTATTATTAAATAAATGTCGGTGTTTAGCAGGACCGATAATCAGCATTTCCGTTTTCTTGGCGTTGAGTTGCAAGAAGTTAGCGGACATCCATTGTTTAATTTCATTAAGACACGCCTCCAGCTGACTACAATCCGGCGTGTTGGTCAGCTTTAGGGGCATGTAGAGTTGGGTGTCATCAGCATAGCAATGAAAGCTAACACCGTATTTGCGTATGATGTCGCCTAGCGGCAGCATGTAAATACTAAAGAGTGCAGGGCCAAGAACCGAACCCTGAGGAACTCCGCACGTTACCTTAACATAGTCCGAGGTCACATTATTATGGGAGACGCATTGCATCCTGTCAGTAAGATAAGAGTTAAACCACGACAAGGCTAAGTCTGACATACCAATACGTGTTTTGATACGCTCTAATAAAATATTATGATCGACGGTATCGAAAGCAGAAATCTGTTTCAAAAGTTCTCAGAAAGATTGTCAGATGGTAATCTGACTCAGATCTCCAGTTAAATTGAGGTTTTTCTGGGCTTCTTCCCAAACTTTGTTCATCCATTGAAGCAGTTAATGAGGATGTTTTGGGGTCCCTCTACCGAAAGGTTAAATTTCCCATCTTCAGATTCGTAGCAGATGTTTAAACGTTTTGAGCCAAAAATGACTGGCATTAATAACCTATTTTTAATTTCCTCCAGCTTGATAAAAGTTGTAAAAAACACAGTTGTTTTTATAAATACACTACAGGCCAAAAGTTTGGACACACCTTCTCATTCAATGTGTTTTCTTTATTTTCATGACTATTTACATTGTAGATTGTCACATCAAAACTATAAATGAACACATGTGGAGTTATGTACTTAACAAAAAAAGGTGAAAACATGTTTTATATTCTAGTTTCTTCAAAATAGCCACCCTTTGCACACTCTTGGCATTCTCTCCATGAGCTTCAAGCACACCTGTGACGTGAAAACCATTTCAGGTGACTACCCCTTGAAGCTCATCGAGAGAATGCCAAGAGTGTGCGAAAAAGTAATCAGAAGAAACTCGAATATAAAATATGTTTTCAGTTATTTCACCTTTTTTTTCGTTAAGTACATAACTCCACATGTGTTCATTCATGGTTTTGATGCCTTCAGTGATAATCTACAATGTAAATAGTCATTAAAATAAAGAAAACGCATTGAATGAGAAGGTGCGTCCAAACTTTTGGCCTGTACTGTATGTCCAGAAAGTTACACATAGATATGTTTAGTAGGGCTGTATATCTTTGGGCACCCCACAATTCCGATTCGATTCAATTATGGAGGTAATGATTCGATTCAGAATCGATTCTCGATTCAAAATCAATACTTTTTCAATAACATTGGGTGCCAGTTCTATATAACTACATTCCTCCATATAATAGATAAACAAATCTGATACATTTTTTGTATTATTTAAAACAAAACTGTTTTTTTAAATAAAATTCTACCCAAACATTTAATAAAGTCAAATACAAATAAGGTAACAATAGAAGTATTACACACTTCTCTATTCTAAAGTAGATATGTACAGCAGATATGGGCATCTTCATCAACAATATGATTTGCCTGATGAATAAATAAATACAATTTATAAAAAAAAATAAAAAAAATAAAAATAAAAATATACATATATATATATATATATACATATATATGATTTTATTTTTAATCGATTAAGAATCGTTAGAAATAAGAATCACAATTAATTCGAAATTACATTTTTTTATACACCCCTAATGTTGATGTATATTTTGCAGACAGGCTCCACAGCAGACATATAGTGTATTGATTGTTGTCTCTCGTAGAACACGACCGATACCTGTAGCTCTTTTAGTGTGGTGAAATATATTGTGATATTTTAATTTTCATATTTTTCTTTTCTAGCTTTTTCCTGACCTTTTGGAAAAAAAGAAAAAAAAAAGTAGAATATTTATGGATCATGACCATACTTGCCAACCCTCCCGGATTTTCCGGAAGACTCCTGAAATTCAGCGCCTCTCCTGAAAACCTCCCGGGACAAATTTTCTCCCGAAAATCTCCCGAAATTTAGGCGGACCTGAGTGACGTGTCGACAGCCTGTTTTCACGTCCGCTTTCCCACAATATAAACAGCGTGCCTGCCCAATGACGTTATAACTGTAGAATGATGGAGGGCGAGTTCTTGGTTTCTTATGTGGGTTTATTGTTAGGCAGTTTCATTAACGTCCTCCCAGAGCGGTAACAACACACAACAACAGCGGTCACGTTTTCGTCTGCCGTAAAGCAGTTCGTCTGCCGTAAACAGCAATGTTGTGACACTCTTGAACAGGACAATACTGCCATCTACTGTACATGCATATGTGACAATAACATCTACGGCTTTTAGAGAGTGCAGTGCACAACTGCGCACACAACAAGGAGACGAAGCAGAATGCATCATCAGAGAGGGTGTTCAGCATGGTTAGAAAATTAGTGACAGAGAATAGAACAAGGATGGACAATTCAACCCTTAACTCAACAATGAGTAGATGAGTGTTATGTGTGTGTATATGTGTAAATAAATGAACACTGAAATTCAAGTATTTCTCTTATTTTTATATATATATATATATATATATATATATATATATATATATAATATATAGCTAGAAATCACTGAAAGTCAAGTATTTCTTATATATATATATATATATATATATATATATATATATATATATATATATATATGAAATACTTGACTTGGTGAATTCTAGCTGTAAATATACTCCTCCCCCTCATAATCCCCCCCCCCCCCGGAAGTCTCAAGGTTGGCAAGTATGATCATGACTTTTACCAAATCGACTTTAATCAAACTGTCTTTCTGGTCATTCAAGTTTGTGATGTTTATGAATACGGCTACATTCTTAATTACGTGTTCTGACACTGATGCTTCTTTGAAGATTTGTTGGCATGGCTGTCAGCCTTAAAGGGGAACTGCCCTTTTTGGGAATTTAGTCTGTCATTTGCTTCCCTTATGAGAGACAATTTGCATTCTACGTTGTAGCAATTGGTTTGTTCTTGGCGGTTTGCAAAGGAGTTAAAGGGATCAAATCAATCCATTTTACATCTAAATCACTTTAAAATTCATCCAAAAACCGCCAACAATACTTCATTTACGTTCCTTAACCTGTATAATAAGCAAACTGTAGCGACATTCTTATTGTAAGCGCGAACAATGAGGAACTCTTTTTCTAACGTAGTAACACATCGCCTTGAAACGCCATGCTATGGTGTTAGGTGGAAGATAGCTACTGCGTCAGCAGCTGAATGGCTTTTGAGTTTGTAATGCACAACACAATGCGATAGGACACCAATCTGTACTGACTAAAAAAACATTAACAATCATATTACAGTATCTGTACAGTATTAGCCCACATTTCACGTTGTGTTTGTACACAGCTCACTCAACAGTAGTGTATCATGATTGATATTACAGTAACTTACATGATGGACAGTTGTCTGTTTGGTCCAGCTGGCAGGGGAAGTTTTTTTTCCAGTTGATTTTGGGTAAGCACGGCATTTATGTTGGCATAGCTTGGTTCAAAGTTCCAATTTTACACGTCAAGTCACACCGACCTCACTCTCTCGACTCCCGTCCGCTCTAACGTCTCACACTTTTTTGGTGCTCGCTTCTATAACAAGCAGTTCATCCTCCGTATATTCAGCTTCAAAAAGATACATTTGCTAATCCTCATTTGTCCAAAAAATAGTTGTCTTCGTTGTCGGTTACCAAGTCTGCCATGATTAGAACTAGGGCTGCAACTAACGATTAATTTGATAATCGATTAATCTGTCGATTAATCGATTAATAATCGGATAAAAGAGACAAACTACATTTCTATCCTTTCCAGTATTTTATTGGAAAAAAAACAGCATACTGTCACCATACTTATTTTGATTATTGTTTCTCAGCTGTTTGTACATGTTGCAGTTTATAAAAAAAATAAAAATATTAAAACAAAAAAATTGCCTCTGCGCATAGCATAGATCCAACGAATCGATGACTAAATTAATCGGCAACTATTTTTATAATCGATTTTAATCGATTTCCATAGTTTGGCCGGGGGTGCGACTTATACTCAGGAGCGACTTATGTGTGAAATTGTTAACACATTAGCGTAAAATATCAAATAATATTATTTATCTCATTCACGTAAGAGACTAGACCAGGGGTGCTCACACTTTTTCTGCAGGCGAGCTACTTTTCAATTGATCAAGTCGTGGGGATCTACCTCATTCATATATATAATTTATATTTACTTATTTATGAAATATATGTTTTTGTTAATAAGTTAAAGATGTTTAATGATAATACAAGCATGTTTAACACGTATAGTTAATATTGTTAATAAATTAAAGGTGTTTAATGATAATGCAATCATGTTTAACACAGTTAATATTGTTAATAAATTAAAGGTGTTTAATGATAATACAAGTATGTTTAATACATATAGTTAATATTGTTAACAAGTTAAAGGTGTTTAAAGATAATGCAAGTATGTTTAATACATATAGTTAATATTATTAGTAAGTTAAAGGTGTTTAAAGATAATACAAGCATGTTTAACACATATAGTTAATATTGTTAACAAGTTAAAGGTGTTTAATGATCATACAAGCATGTTTAACACATATAGTTAATATTGTTAATAAGTTAAAGGTGTTTAAAGATAATGCAAGCATGTTTAACACATATAGTTAATATTGTTAACAAGTTAAGGTGTTTAAAGATAATACAGGCATGTTTAACACATATAGATTCCTTTCTTTCATGAAGACAAGAATATAAGTTGGTGTATTACCTGATTCTGATGACTTGCATTGATTGGAATCAGACAGTGGTGCTAAAAACGTCCGCATTTTTGAATGGAGGAGAAAAAAGTCCTCCTTTCTGTCCAATACCACATGAAAGTGGTTGGTTTTTGGCATCTTATTTGTCCAGCTTCCGTACTCCTTTGTATACACTTTACAAGAAATACATTGTCGGCAAACTTCGTAGCTTGCTAGCTTGTGCACGCCAGCTTTCTGAGACTCTTATTTTTTTAGCGCAACTGTGCAGTCGGTCTTTGGAGTTTTGACAACAGGTACGGCGCCAGAGTCTGTTGAAATAAAGTGTTTCTCGCCTTCCAGTCGGTAATTTTAATGAGCTGGCAGCAGCCAGCGTCATCTCAGAAGACCCTCGGGTGCCGTGAATGTCAATCAAGTGACGAAAGTGACGTCATAGTGAAGATTTATGATCGCTCATTTTTAGGACTATTTTTTTAATGGCTGGCTGGTGATCGACTGACACACCCTCCGAGATCGACCGGTAGATCGCGATCGACGTAATGAGCACCCCTGGACTAGACGTATAAGATTTCATGGGATTTAGCGATTAGTTGTTGTAGCCCTAATTAGAACACACTCGTATTTGGTTCCGGAAGTAGGAACACACATATGTTGCCAGAAGTTGGAGGTGCGTTGCCATGGAAACACAAATAGATAAATACGCGGAGGAAATAAGTTCCGGTATTGCTTAAAATGACCAAAATAGGGTAAATACTGTACATATTACATATTATTATGATTGTGTCTGTTACTACATTATATATAGACTTGCAGTGTGCATATAAAACATTAATGGAGGGTTTTGAAGTATTATTTAGAGGTCTTTGAAGGCTACATCTTTAAAAATAATAAAAAAAAAAAAAGCAATATGTGTTCTTGTCACTCATAATGATTGTGAACGATTCCAAAAAGTGTGCTTTAACCTGAGGTGAAGGTGGGGTATAGGACCCCCCTTTAATGACAGAAAAATTGACAGAACGTATTTGCCCACAAATTAATTTGTCAATAATAGTCGGGGACGTCATCGGCCGTGTTTTTCCAAAGGGAAACAAACATTGCATGAGTCAGTGCAATCGGTGACTGGCAGCAACAGGAAGAGAAAAAAACCCAGCGGGTGTTTAACCCTAAAGACGTCAAAGACAAGAGTAATTTGCTCAATTTGCGAAGCGGACCTGGCTTTTAATGGCAGTAGCTGGCCCTAGTGTGTGAATGTGAGTGTGAATGTTGTCTGTCTGTTTGTGTTGGCCCTGCGATGAGGGGGCGACTTGTCCAGGGTGTACGCCGCCTTCCGCCCGAATGCAGCTGAGATAGGCTCCTTCCTTATCTGAAACATTTTATGCACTTTGTTTTTGTCTTTGTCTTTAATTGGACAGCCATTTATTACCATACATTCCGGACTTTAAGCCGCTACATTTTCCCTACACTTTGAACCCTGCAGCTTATAAAACGGTTCACCTAATTTATGGATTTTTTTTCCCACTGACGGCCATAATATAAGAAGTTTTACTAAAAACAAGTAAATACACTGAATAGGGGTTTTATTGTTTGTGCTATTGTTCCATCTTTTGGACGAATTCACTCACTGCAGGTTATAACGGTACACAAACATTTCGGTTCGCGGTTTAGAGGTCACGGTTCGGTTCATTTTCGGTACAGTAAGAAAACAGCAAAGTATACATTTTTTGGTTATTTATTTACCAAATTTGTAAACAATGGCTTTATCCTTTTAACATTGGGAACACTATAATAATTCTGCCCAAAAATAGAAATAGCTGTGTGTGTGATGGATGTGAGCCACCACTAGGCTGATCAGTGCAACAGCAGGCAGCCATGAATGCTAAGCATAACAATAACATACATATACACACAGGGTCCATTGCCAGGGTTCATGCGGTCAACATATACAAACCCCGTTTCCATATGAGTTGGGAAATTGTGTTAGATGTAAATATAAACGGAATACAATGATTTGCAAATCCTTTTCAACCCATATTCAATTGAATGCACTACAAAGACAAGATATTTGATGTTCAAACTCATAAACTTTATTTTTTTTTTGCAAATAATAATTAACTTAGAATTTCATGGCTGCAACATGTGCCAAAGTAGTTGGGAAAGGGCATGTTCACCACTGTGTTACATGGCCTTTCCTTTTAACAACACTCAGTAAACGTTTGGGAACTGAAGAGACACATTTTTTGAGCTTCTCAGGTGGAATTCTTTCCCATTCTTGCTTGATGTACAGCTTAAGTTGTTCAACAGTCCGGGGGTCTCCGTTGTGCTATTTTAGGCTTCACACATTTTCAATGGGAGACAGGTCTGGACTACAGGCAGGCCAGTCTAGTACCCGCACTCTTTTACTATGAAGCCACGTGGCTTGGCATTGTCTTGCTGAAATAAGCAGGGGCGTCCATGGTAACGTTGCTTGGATGGCAACATATGTTGCTCCAAAACCTGTATGTACCTTTCAGCATTAATGGCGCCTTCACAGATGTGTAAGTTACCCATGTCTTGGCCACTAATACACCCCCATACCATCACACATGCTGGCTTTTCAACTTTGCGCCTATGACAATCCGGATGGTTCTTTTCCTCTTTGGTCCGGAGGACATGACGTCCACAGTTTCCAAAAACAATTTGAAATGTGGACTCGTCAGACCATAGAACACTTTTCCACTTTGTATCAGTCCATCTTAGATGAGCTCAGGCCCAGCGAAGCCGACGGCGTTTCTGGGTGTTGTTGATAAACGGTTTTCGCCTTGCATAGGAGAGTTTTAACTTGCACTTACAGATGTAGCGACCAACTGTAGTTACTGACAGTGGGTTTCTGAAGTGTTCCTGAGCCCATGTGGTGATATCCTTTACACACTGATGTCACTTGTTGATGCAGTACAGCCTGAGGGATGGAAGGTCACGGGCTTAGCTGCTTACGTGCAGTGATTTCTCCAGATTCTCTGAACCCTTTGATGATATTACGGACCGTAGATGGTGAAATCCCTAAATTCCTTGCAATAGCTGGTTGAGAAAGGTTTTTCTTAAACTGTTCAACAATTTGCTCACGCATTTGTTGACAAAGCGGTGACCCTCGCCCCATCCTTGTTTGTGAATGACTGAGCATTTCATGGAATCTACTTTTATACCCAATCATGGCACCCACCTGTTCCCAATTTGCCTGTTCACCTGTGGGATGTTCCAAATAAGTGTTTGATGAGCATTCCTCAACTTTATCAGTATTTATTGCCACCTTTCCCAACTTCTTTGTCACGTGTTGCTGGCATCAAATTCTAAAGTTAATGATTATTTGCAAAAAAAAGAGAAAAGTTTATCAGTTTGAACATCAAATATGTTGTCTTTGTAGCATATTCAACTGAATATGGGTTGAAAATGCAAATCATTGTATTCCGTTTATATTTACATCTAACACAATTTCCCAACTCATATGGAAACGGGGTTTGTATATGCTCCATTTTGATCGCATTTATTTAATATTTAGACTGCAAAAAAAGCAAAACATCCATCGTCATGTCTCTCATAATGATTGTGAACGATAGGCAAAATAATAAGTGCAATTCCACTCAAACTCTTTTTCATTCCTCGTCTTGGGTGTCCAACTCCAGCTCACCCGCGACCCCAATCCATGACTGGATGAATGAAACAAGTACAGTAAATCTTTACCCTCACAAGCACAACCCAAACTAAATGATAACCAAGTTCCATTGATACAGTCGTGTCCTTTGAGAAGATGCACTGTAATAAAAATGGTTGCTGAAATGAAAGGGGGTGCACTTTTACTACTACTTTTTATTAGCTACTTTATATGCTGTCCTTGAAGCTCCATGAAGGTCTGCTAGTTTGGTAGGGATAAAAGGTAGTATTACTTTGAATTGGCAGACATCAGACACACATTTTTGAACCAACACGGGTTATTTACAGATCGGTCATAACCTCTGACGTGCATCACCAATAAATAACCACAAATATGCTTTGACATCTGTGAGAGATGATGCTTCAGTCATTCATATTGCAGGCCGCGGCCCTTTGCACCGTCTGGGTGGTTTAATTTCCACCGACTACTATTTTGAAGTAGGGATGTCCCGATCCAGGTTTTTGCACTTCCGATCCGATACCGATATTGTTTTTGCATTTCTGATCCGATACCGATACTGACCGATACTGGCCTATCCGAGCATGTATTAAAGTTTAAAGTTATTTAGCCTACTTAGTTGTCAGAATCATGTTGAAAAGGGTTTTAGTACCGTATTTTCCGCACCATAAGCCGCCCTGGGTTAAAAGCCGCGCCTTCAATGAACGGCATATTTCAAAACTTTGTCCACCTATAAGCCGCCCCGTGTTATAAGCCGCATCTAACTGCGCTAAAGGAATGTCAAAAAAACAGTCGGATAGGTCAGTCAAACTTTAATAATATATTAAAAACCAGCGTGATGTGGGCGCGCATGGAGTCGTATATCAACATGGACGGAGCTGCGTGAAAAAAGCCACCCGGCCTCTTCGCGTAAACTTACCTTAACCACTCGCTCATATTTTCTTCATCCATCCATCCCTTCGAGTTAGCTTTTATGATGACGCCGGCTGGAAAGGTCTCTTTTGGCAAGGTCTTCCTTTTGAATATCACCATGGGTGGAAGTTTCTGGCCATTAGCATGGCAAGCTAGAACCACAGTGAAGGATGACTTCTCATTCCCTGTGGTGCGAATATTCACCGTACGTGCTCCCGTTGTATCCACAGTGCGGTTCACAGGAATATCAAAAGTCAGTGGAACCTCGTCCATGTTGATAATGTTCTCTGGCCGGATCTTTTTTTCAGCTATCTTGTTTTTACAATATGCACGGAAAGTAGCCAGCTTTTCTTGAAAGTCTTTAGGCAGTTGCTGTGAAATAGTAGTCCGTGTGCGGATGGAGAGATTGCGTCTTTTCATGAACCGGATCCCTGTCGCTTAGTAGGAGCCATTTTGTGGTCTTTACAGATGTAAACACACAAAGGAAATGAAACGTAATATCCGCGCGCTTCTTCTTCTTCTACGCGGGCGGGTGGTTGCTTACAGTAGAAGAAGAAGCGCTTCCTGTTCTATGGGGGCGGGTGCTTACCTTGGCGGTTGCTTGCGTAGAAGAAGAAGCACTTCCTCTTCTACGGGGAAAAAAGATGGCGGCTGTTTACCGTAGTTGCGAGACCGAAACTTTATGAAAATGAATCTTAATATTAATCCATATATAAAGCGCACCGGGTTATAAGCCGCACTGTCAGCTTTTGAGTAAATTTGTGGTTTTTAGGTGCGGCTAATAGTGCGGAAAATACGGTACTCTTGATCACAACTAGCCAGCTGAATTAGGGGAGTTTGAATAATACACAATGGTTGGTAACAAGAAACTGACCTGTTTATTCAAGGATAAACACAAAATAGACAAAATTATACATGACAAACAGAAATGGCATCATTGAACTAGGGCTGGGCGATATGGCCTTTTTTTAATATTGCGATATTTTAAGGCCATATTGCGATACACGATATATATCTCGATATTTTGCCTCAGCCTTGAATGAACACTTGATGCATATAATCACATCAGTATGATGATTCTGTGGGTTTTGATTGATTGATTGAGACTTTTATTAGTAGGTTGCACAGTGAAGTACATATCCGTACAATTGACCACTAAATGGTAACACCCCAATAAGTTTTTCAACTTGTTTAAGTCGGGGTCCACTTAAATTGATTCTTGATACAGATATATACTATCAGATATATACTATCATCACACAAGATAATCACATTGAATTATTTACATTATTTATAATCCGGGGTGTGGAGGGGGGCGCCTGATGTAAGTGTCAAAAAGACAGCCAAAAGAGTTTGATATGAGAATAAATCTAAAGTTAAAATATAGGGTAGAAATGCACCCATTTGCAGGAAATGTAGTCTTGATTTTCAAAATGTTCTTTCAAGGCTTGCATGTCTACATTAAAACATTCTTCTTCATACTGCATTAATATATGCTACTTTTAAACTTTCATGCAGAGAAGGAAATCACAACTAAAAAAATCACTAATTTTTTCATACGGTGTTGATGTGGAAATTTTTGCCTCTGCATTTTTACGGTGTGGGCGTGTGGCACCGAATGGAGATAAGCGTCTCGACAGACGTCACGATATTTGAACAATGATGACGAAAGCTGTTTTCTCTGTCGTGTCCGTGTGTCGAAAATTGTTATGCGCTTATTTTTTTATTTGATTTTGTGCGTGGCATAGATTTGCAATGCGCAGAGGACGCTTAAACAGTGCGCAATTGCACAGGCGCGCACCTTAGAGGGAGCGTTGCTCGCACGGCTGCGCTAGCATCACAGCTAACGTTAGACATGCTGCTACCTCTCTGCTCGGGGAGGACGTATACGTATGTGACGTATGACGTGACAGTATGTGACGTATGACGTGACAGTATGTGTCGTGTGTAAGAAGGTGCGCTTGCTGTCTGTGAGAGGGAGACACAGGAAAGAGTGAGAAGAGCCTGTCGTGTAATGCCAGCAGCTAAAAGCAACTGCGTGAGAATTCACAGACCTGTGGATGTGTTGAAGGTGTGCTGGAAAATGCGGAACGGGAATTACGGAGCAGCAGAAAAGTGGAATGTATTATTTAAATCGGTGCATTGGAAAACACGGACCGGAGTTTTTTTTTTAACTGGATCTGGCATTTTCCCATGCCTTGCCGATACGCAATTTTTGGCAAATATCGGCAGCCGATCTGATCCAAATATCGTTTCGGGACATCCCTATTTTGAAGTCAACATTCCAGTGGCAACACACTCTAGGGTTCCTTAGTAATCATCTGCAGTGCCACAAGGTTTTGTTTTGTTGGCAGCCGCAATATTATTAGCAGTCCAGCGTGACGATTACAACTCTAGACAAGGTGTCCAACCCGCCTGCATTATTTTGTTTTTATATCAATTGCCTTCGGGAGCGGTTGTTTGGATACATGCTCTCTTGCTCACGCTCACACATTTTGTAGCATTGAAATGATTTTTCTCTAAAAATTCCAATGACACATTGTGTAATTTGTCAATAAAAACAGAATACAATGATTTGCAAATCTTTTTCAACTTATATTCAATTGAATAAACTGCAAAGACAAGATAGTTAAGGTTTGAACTGAAAACAAATAATCATTACCGAATTTTTCGGACTATAAGTCGCAATTTTTATCATAGTTTATACTCAGGAGCGACTTATGTGTGAAATTATTAACACATTAGTGTAAAATATCAAATAATATTATTTATCTCATTCACGTAAGAGACTAGACGTATAAGATTTCATGGGATTTAGCGATTAGGAGTGACAGATTGTTTGGTAAACGTATAGCATGTTCTATATGTTATAGTTATTTGAATGACTCTTACCATAATATGTTACGTTAACATACCAGTTGGTTATTTATGCCTCATATAACGTACACTTATTCAGCCTGTTGTTCACTATTCTTTATTTATTTTAAATTGCCTTTCAAATGTCTATTCTTGGTGTTGGCTTTTATCAAATAAATTTCCCCCCAAAATGCGACTTATACTCCAGTGCGACTTATATATGTTTTTTTCCTTCTTTATTATGTATTTTCGGCCGGTGCGACTTATACTCCGGAGCGACTTATAGTCCGAAAAATACAATAACTTAGAATTTAATGGCAGCAACACATTGCAAAAAAGTTGGCACAGGGGCATTTTTACCACTGTGTTACATGGTCTTTCCTTTTAACAACACTCAGTAAACATTTGGGAACTGAGGAGACTGATTTTTGAAGCTTTTCAGGTGGAATTCTTTCCCATTCTTGCTTGATGTACAGCTTAAAGGCCTACTGAAATGCGATTTTCTTATTTAAACGGGGATAGCAGGTCCATTCTATGTGTCATACTTGATCATTTCGCGATATTGCCATATTTTTGCTGGAAGGATTTAGTAGAGAACATCGACGATTAAGTTCGCAACTTTTGGTCGCTGATAAAAAAGCCTTGCCTGTACCGGAAGTAGCAGACGAGTAGCGTGACGTCACAGGTTGTGGAGCTCCTCACATCCGCACATTGTTTACAATCATGGCCACCAGCAGCGAGAGCGATTCGGACCGAGAAAGCGACGATTTCCCCATTAATTTGAGCGAGGATGAAAGATTTGTGTATGAGGAAAGTGAGAGTGAAGGACTAGAGGGCAGTGGGAGCGATTCAGATAGGGAAGATGCTGTGAGAGGCGGGTGGGACCTGATATTCAGCTGGGAATGACTAAAACAGTAAATAAACACAAGACATATATATACTCTATTAGCCACAACACAACCAGGCTTATATTTAATATGCCACAAATTAATCCCGCATAACAAACACCTCCCCCCTCCCGTCCATATAACCCGCCAATACAACTGCACAACACACTCAATCCCACAGCCCAAAGTACCGTTCACCTCCCCAAAGTTCATACAGCACATATATTTCCCCAAAGTCCCCAAAGTTACGTACGTGACATGCACATAGCGGCACCCACGTACGGGCAAGCGATCAAATGTTTGGATGCCGCAGCTGCATGCGTACTCATGGTACCGCGTCTGCGTATCCTACTCAAAGTCCTCCTGGTAAGAGTCTCTGTTGTCCCAGTTCTCCACAGGCCAATGGTAAAACTTGACTGTCATCTTTCGGGAATGTAAACAATGAAACACCGGCTGTGTTTGTGTTGCTGCAGCCGCCCGCAATACACCGCTTCCCACCTACAGCTTTCTTCTTTGCTGTCTCCATTGTTCATTGAACAAATTGCAAAAGATTCACCAACACAGATGTCCAGAATACTGTGGAATTTTGCGATGAAAACAGACGACTTAATAGCTGGCCACCATGCTGTCCCCAAAATGTCCTCCACAATCCGTGACGTCACGCGCAGACGTCATCATACCGAGACGTTTTCAGCAGGATATTTCGCGGAAAATTTAAAAATGCACTTTAGTAAGCTAACCCGGCCGTATTGGCATGTGTTGCAATGTTAAGATTTCATCATTGATATATAAACTGGGCTTCACGGTGGCAGAGGGGTTAGTGCATCTGCCTCACAATACAAAGGTCCTGAGTAGTCTTGGGTTCAATCCCGGGCTCGGGATTTTCTGTGTGGAGTTTGCATGTCCTCCCCGTGACTGCGTGGGTTCCCTCCGGGTACTCCGGCTTCCTCCCACCTCCAAAGACATGCACCTGGGGATAAGTTGATTGGCAACACTAAATTGGCCCTAGTGTGTGGATGTGAGTGTGAATGTTGTCTGTCTATCTGTGTTGGCCCTGCGATGAGGTGGCGACTTGTCCAGGGTGTACCCCGCCTCCCGCCCGATTGTAGCTGAGATAGGCTCCAGCGCCCCCCGCGACCCCAAAGGGAATAAGCGGTAGAAAATGGATGGATGGATGGATATATAAACTATCAGACTGCGTGGTCGGTAGTAGTGGGTTTCAGTAGGTCTTTAAGTTGTTCAACAGTCCGGGGGTCTCCGTTGTGGTATTTTAGGCTTCATAATGCGCCACACATTTTCAATGGGAGACAGGTCTGGACTACAGGCAGGCCAGTCTAGTACCAGCACTCTTTTACTATGAAGCCACACTGTTGTATCACGTGGCTTGGCATTGTCTTGCTGAAATAAGCAGGGGCGTCCATGGTAACGTTGCTTGGATGGCAACATATGTTGCTCCAAAACCTGTATGTACCTTTCAGCATTAATGGCGCCTTCACAGATGTGTAAGTTACCCATGTCTTGGGCACTAATACACCCCCATACCATCACACATGCTGGCTTTTACACTTTGCGCCTATAACAATCCAGATGGTTCTTTTCCTCTTTGGTCCGGAGGACACGACGTCCACAGTTTCCAAAAACAATTTGAAATGTGGACTCGTCAGACCACAGAACACTTTTCCACTTTGTATCAGTCCATCTTAGATGAGCTCAGGCCCAGCGAAGCCTAGTGGACTAGTGGTTAGAGTGTCCGCCCTGAGATCGGTAGGTTGTGAGTTCATACCAAAGACTATAAAAATGGGACACATTACCTCCCTGCTTGGCACTCAGCATCAAGGGTTGGAATTGGGGGTTAAATCACCAAAAATGATTCCCAGGCGCGGCACCGCTGCTGCCCACTGCTCCCCTCACCTCCCAGGGGGTGAACAAGGGGATGGGTCAAATGCAGAGGACAAATTTCACCACACCTAGTGTGTGTGTGACTATCATTGGTACTTTAACTTTAACAAGCGATTTACGGGCAAAGATGATGAAACGAGTGAGGTGGACATGGAGACGAGCCGGAGGAGCAATACGTCCCTTCCTTCCTCTCTCAGCCAGGCCATTGGGCGGGGGAGAGAGGACTCAGACGAGCCGCAGACAACACAATAATAATAAAATAGACATGGCGCTGTCTAGGAGGAGAAAAGTGGACAATGAAAACAGCTTTCAAACCAGAATGGACGGACCAATTTCAATTGCATTATTTTCTCTGGACGCACAAAACTAGTTATACAAAGTATGGCTAATAATTGATAGTTTACTATCAATTATTACTCCCAAAAATGTAGTCTCATTTACGATTTCAATTTGGGTACCATCAATACTTATTTTCTGTTCAGACGTTACGTTGAGATTTCCAAACATCACTATCTTAGTTTTATTTATATTCAAAGATAATTTATTTGTGTTCATCCATTTTTTTTTACTATGTTTAGTTCTGTGTTTACTGTATTTATGAGCTCATTATAGTCATCACTACTGTAGAATATATATATATATATATATATATATATATATATGTGTGTCGTCTTCAAATACAAACCCTGTTTCCATATGAGTTGGGAAATTGTGTTCGATGTAAATATAAATGGAATACAATGATTTGCAAATCATTTTCAACCCATATTCAGTTGAATATGCTACAAAGACAACATATTTGATGTTCAAACTGATAAAAAATTTTTTTTTTTGCAAATAATCATTAACTTTAGAATTTGATGCCAGCAACACGTGACAAAGAAGTTGGGAAAGGTGGCAATAAATACTGATAAAGTTGAGGAATGCTCATCAAACACTTATTTGGAACATCCCACAGGTGTGCAGGCTAATTGGGAACAGGTGGGTGCCATGATTGGGTATAAAAGTAGATTCCATGAAATGCTCAGTCATTCACAAACAAGGATGGGGCGAGGGTCACCACTATGTCAACAAATGTGTGAGCAAATTGTTGAACAGTTTAAGAAAAAGCTTTCTCAACCAGCTATTGCAAGGAATTTAGGGATTTCACCATCTACGGTCCGTAATATCATCAAAGGGTTCAGAGAATCTGGAGAAATCACTGCACGTAAGCAGCTAAGCCCGTGACCTTCGATCTCTCAGGCTGTACTGCATCAACAAGCGACATCAGTGTGTAAAGGATATCACCACATGGAACACTTCAGAAACCCACTGTCAGTAACTACAGTTGGTCGCTACATTTGTAAGTGCAAGTTAAAACTCTCCTATGCAAGGCGAAAACCGTTTATCAACAACACCCAGAAATGTCGTCGGCTTCGCTGGGCCTGAGCTCATCTAAGATGGACCGATACAAAGTGGAAAAGTGTTCTGTGGTCTGACGAGTCCACATTTCAAATTGTTTTTGGAAACTGTGGACGTCGTGTCCTCCGGACCAAAGAGGAAAAGAACCATCCAGATTGTTATAGGCGCAAAGTTGAAAAGCCAGCATGTGTGATGGTATGGGGGTGTATTAGTGCCCAAGACATGGGTAACTTACACATCTGTCAAGGCGTCATTAATGCTGAAAGGTACATACAGGTTTTGGAGCAACATATGTTGCCATCCAAGCAACGTTACCATGGTCGCCCCTGCTTATTTCAGCAAGACAATGCCAAGCCACGTGTTACATCAACATGGCTTCATAGTAAAAGAGTGCGGGTACTAGACTGGCCTGCCTGTAGTCCAGACCTGTCTCCCATTGAAAATGTGTGGCGCATTATGAAGCCTAAAATACCACAACGAAGACCCCCGGACTGTTGAACAACTTAAGCTGTACATCAAGCAAGAATGGGAAAGAATTCCACCTGAGAAGCTTAAAAAATGTGTCTCCTCAGTTCCCAAACGTTTACTGAGTGTTGTTAAAAAGAAAGGCCATGTAACACAGTGGTGAACATGCCCTTTCCCAACTACTTTGGCACGTGTTGCAGCCATGAAATTCTAAGTTAATTATTATTTGCCAAAAAAAAATAAAGTTTATGAGTTTGAACATCAAATATGTTGTCTTTGTAGTGCATTCAACAATATGGGTTGAAAAGGATTTGCAAATCATTGTATTCCGTTTATATTTACATCTAACACAATTTCCCAACTCATATGGAAACGGGGTTTGTAGTATAAATTTCAGTATTTTAGATGTATTAAACATATCATTAATATATACATTAAACAGTTTTGGCCCCAACACGGACCCTTGGGGGACACCACAAGCAATGCCAAGCGTATCAGATACAAATTTACAACAAACTATACCCTCCCTGTTAAATAACTTTTTAACCAGTCACCAGCCAGCCCCCTTATTCCATATCTTCCCATTTTATCTAGTAGAATTAAATGATTAATGGTATTATAAACGTTTTGTTATAAGACGAGTGCAGGCTCATAACTTGAGAGGCTTTGGATATTTCTTATTGCCGAGAGCTCAAACCACTCGTAAACGTTTTTCTGTGTCTGTATGCGGAGTAAAACTATGGAACAAACTGGACTTACAACACAAGTAATGCCAAACTATTAATGGATTCAAACCAGGGGTGTCAAACTCAAATACAGAGCGGGCCAAAATTTAAAACTGAACAAAGGCCAAGGTTGAACAAAGTAACCTTTTAATAGGGACCCAAACAAGTTTTGCATTAAATATTGACCAAGCAAGGCTTATATAACTTTATAGTGACATGCATAATCGAGTTTCAAATAATAATAATAATAAAAATTAAAAAATATCAATGGCATATCAAATACAATGTAAATAAAAATTGAATGCCTCTTTTCTATTTGCAGCCTTCTGAGGTAAATATCAACATTAACTTTTTCCACAGGCTAATAAATTTGGAAATAAAATAATGAATAAACCAACCATTCAGGACTTTAAACTGCTCAGTTTGCAACACACTGATCTAATCTGATGTGCCCAAGCCAGATACCTGCCATCTTTTCTTGGAAGCTAGTTCATTAATGTCGGGGCTCAGGCTTTGAGCTGAGGCAACCCTCATTATCGAACAAAGGTGTTCATCAGTCATTATTTCTCGTATTCCACAGTCTTGGGGGCGTGCCTTACAGGCACTGCTTTTAATGTCCTCTACAAGATGACGTCACGTCCGCTTTTCATCTCTTCTAACAACGTGCCCGCCCAGTCACAAGATATGTGCGACTCCTGTACGCATACACTCGTAAATGCAAAGCATACTTCATCAACAGCGATACAGTTTACACTGAGAGTGGCCGTTTAAGCAACTTTAACATTGTTAGAAATACACGCCACACTGTCAATCCACACCAAACAAGAATGACAAACACATTTTGGGAGAACATCCACACAGTAACACAACATAAACACAACAGAACAAATACCCAGAACCCTTTGCAGCACTAGGTGTTGTGCCGGATAATGCACCCCCTGACGGGAGTGTTATATCAACTAAAGCCCACACTTAAAGTTTCCACGTGCAAGATTGAATCTATTTAAAAAAGTTATTTAATAAGAAGCCAAAAGTGCAAAAACAATAATGTTCGTGTTGGAGGAGTTGTGAATGAATGAAATATGAAATCCGTGCTGCAGTCTGCAGGTGTACCTAATGTTGTGGCCCAGCAGCGACTGCAGCCCCCCCTCTAGTTTTACATGGTGTAATGATACGTGTGACCAGCAGAGGTATGATGGCAATATGACTCAAGTAAACAACACCAACATGTTATATGTTCCATTGAACATATAGAACATTACACACGGCGCACAAATATCTATCAAAATGTTTTAGTACGACTTTGGTAAGCAATGAAGCCACACCGCTTGGTGAATTGTCAGCGCATTAAACATAGGAGTATTATTATGGTGTGTATAAGGTAAGACATTTTATCTGGCGATTTGTTTCGCAATATTATGCAAAAGCAACGTTTCTTGCCTTCTGGTACCTGCTGATCTGTATTCGGGATCTGCATAAATCCTTAAAAATCCGCCTTTGCAGTCCGAGAAAATGCCAAGAGTGTGCAAAGCAGTAATCAGAGCACAGGGTGGTTATTTTGAAGAAACTAGAATATAAAACATGTTTTCAGTTATTTCACCTTTTTTAAGTACATAACTCCACATGTGTTCATTCATAGTTGTGATGCCTTCAGTGACAATCTACAAAGTAAATAGTCATGAAAATAAAGAAAATGCATTGAATGAGAAGGTGTGTCCAAACTTTTGGCCTGTACTGTATTTTTTACAGTTTGTCCTCTTCATTCGCTTACAATTAGAGTATCTAATCTGAGGCAGTTTTGCTACATGTCACGTGTAATGAGAAGCTGTCTCCACATCAATCAACAGAGTTGTTTCCTCCTCCCGACTCCTTGTAGATTTCCTATGCTGTGATTGGTATGGTGCAAAAAGTGAGAGGTGTTTGAATAATGACTTCAGCGCAGTCATTTCTCTTCTCGCTTGGATTTTGCTCAATGTAACAAGAGCAGGGAGCAACATCCCGGACATAATACACCGGCTTCCGACACACCATAAGACTGATAACTTGGCAAATGCAAAAAAGCAATCTAAAGTAGGAAAGTTGAAGCGTTGAAAAGCTTGTCTTTCTTCCTATAAACCCCAATTTAACTTAACATTGGATTATGCCAGCAAGATCCTATTAGGAGCGGCGACGGTCCAGGCGGTAGAGAGGGTCATCCAATACGGTACTAGTATAGTATCGCGGTACTAATTAACCAAAAACGGTACTATACTTTGTTTGACAAGTACCGGTTGCCCATATTTATTTATTTTTAACAGGCATGACGCGTCGTCACAGCTCGTTTTACCAGCAGAGGAGCATGTTCGGCAGCGCACAATCACGGAGTACTTACAAACAGACACAGTGTGTAGACAGAAAAGGGAGAATTGACGCATTTTGGCTTAAAAACTAAAAATAAAGGTGAAGTTATAACACTGAAATGCCCTCTGGAAGAGGTGCTTTAAGACATGGCTAGCTCGCTAGCAGATAGCATCCATCCGCAGTCGGCAATCACTAATCCTCGTCTCCATGGCGACAAATAAACATCATCCCTGCAGGACGAGGAATAGCTAAACATGCTTCACTACACACCGTAGCTCCTGAATGTAAACAAATGCCATGGGTGGATCCACTGTAATGATACCAAGTACAAGAGCGTATCTAGTCGATGCTACTATAATAATAAACAATAATAATGCATTTGATTTATAAGGCGCCTTTCTGGGCACTCAAGGACACCGTACAAAGTCAAAACAATAAAATCAAATTGGATAAAAACAACAACAACAACAACAAAGATAGAGAAGATAAGATGATTACAATGAATAAGCAGTCAGGAATAGGTGTGTTTTGAGCATACTTGCCAACCTTGAGACCTCCGATTTCGGGAGGTGGGGGGTGGGGGGCGTGGTCGGGGGGGCGTGGTTGCGGGCGTGGTTAAGAGTTGAGGAGTATATTTACAGCTAGAATTCACCAACTGGAGTATTTCATTCATATATGTATATATATATATATGTATGAAATACTTGACTTTCAGTGAATTCTAGCTATATATATATTTATTTTATTATATATATATATATAAATAAAAGAAATACTTGAATTTCAGTGTTCATTTATTTACACATATACACACACATAACACTCATCTACTCATTGTTGTACTTGAAAGTACAATGCAATACAATTCCGGGGCAATGGCACCTATCATATACACAGTAATGAAAACACAGTTGTTCTACTAACTGTACTGTGTGTTATGAGAGTAGAGTATGTGTGTGTGTGTGGCCCTTTAATAGGTGACAGCATGTGAGGTGAGTGACGTCAGTGAGTGTGTGGGCGAGAGAAGAGAGGGAGCGGTAGCGTGAGTGCGGGGAGGGACTAGTTGGTTTTGTGTTGGATTGGCTGTGTGACTATGGTCTCGTTCTTCTGCTTCGTCTCCTTGTGTGCGCACACTGGACTCAGGTCCGCATGGAGCTGGAGGGGGCGTGGACTCCAGCTCCGGCTGAATTCCGGGAGATTTTCGGGAGAAAATTTCTTCCGGGAGGTTTTCGGGAGAGGTGCTGAATTTCGGGAGTCTCCCGGAAAATCCGGGAGGGTTGGCAAGTATGGTTTTGAGTCTTGATTTGAAGAGGGATATTGAGTCTAAGTTACAAAGGTCTGGTGGTAAAGAGTTCCAAAGATGAGGGGCAGAGCACCCACGGTGGACAGTTTGATTAAGGGGACAGTGAGATGGATGGATGAAGAAGATCTCAGGAAACGTGAGGGCGTGGCGACATGGATCAGGTCAGAGAGATATGGTGGAGAGAGGTTATGAATGGCTTTGAAAGTGAGAAGAATTATTTTAAAGTGGATACAATGTTTGATGGGTAGCCAGTGGAGTTGCTGCAGAACAGGGGTGATGTGCTGGATTGAAGGGGTTCTGGTGATTATCCGGGCTGCAGAGTTCTGGAGAAGCTGAAGTTTGTGAAGTGACTTGTGAGGGAGACCAAACAGGAGAGAGTTGCAGTAGTCCAGGCAAGAGGTGACCAGGCTATGGACTAGTATGGCAGCAGTATGTGGGGTAAGGGATGGGCGAAGACGATTAATTTTTCGTAGATGAAAGTAAGCAGACCGGGTAATGCTGTGTATGTGGGCTTGAAAGGAGAGTGTGCTGTCGAGGATGACACCCAGACTCTTGACTTGGGAGTGTCGGAGGCAGATATTTACATATATCCGAATTTAAGTGTTACTTCTTTTATTTCATAGTCATATTTGAAAACAGCTCGTGTTTTTCCATTTCTTCTCTTTCTGTTTGTCTGCAAGTAAACTGTGTGTGTTAACCTTGAAACTTTGGAATGTGTTTTGACTAGAGAGATAATGTGCATGTGTTTTGACTAGAGAGAGATTGAAGAGGGGAGAGGGTGTTGGTCGGGAGGGCAGACGATCTTAGGGGCGCAATTGAATGTTCTATGCTGGACAGGTCTGAATGTATATCTGCAAAGCTTTGCAAATATATTACAAAATACCTATTCTGTCTCTGGTGGTTTTTCTACTCAGCTTTAAGTGTCGTAAAGAGCTTGGGAGCGACTTGTGACTTGAATTCCCTGGGAGGAACAACTGGTCCAAAACGCAACAGGAGGAAGGTGAGACAGAGGAATTGCAGAGAGTAACGGACAAGCTTTTGCTTTTGGCGAGAATGGTTTTTGTACCGACAATTAAGATTTCGGTTTTATTACTATTGAGTTGAAGGAAATTGGATGAGAACCACTGCTTGAGTTCACTGAGGCAGTCTGTAAGGGAGGAAGGAGGAAGAGAGGCAGTTGGTTTGGTTGAGATGTAGAGCTGGGTGTCATCCCCATAACAGTGAAAATGTATTTTACATTTACGGAAAATATTGCCAAGGGGAAGAATGTAAATGATAAAAAGCAGGGGACCAAGAACAGAGCCCTGGGGGACACCAGAGGAAACTGGAGACGGAGGGGATTTGAATGAACGGAGTTGAACAAACTGAGTGCGGTCAGAGAGATATGAATGTAATACAATTTAATATACATCATTTATATAAAATCTAATTGTATGAAAATTAAATATAAGAAATAATTTATATAAAATCTAATTGTATGAAAATTAAATATAAAAAATAATTCATATCAAATCTAATTGTGTGAAAATTAAATATAAGAAATAATTTATATCAAATCTAATTGTATGAAAATTTAACTTTAGAAATCATTTATATCAAATCTAATTGTATGAAAATTAAAAATAAGAAATAATTTATATCAAATATAATAGTATAAAAATTAAATATAAGAAATAATTTATATCAAATCTAATTGTACGAAAATTAAATATAAGAAATAATTCATATCAAATATAATATTACGCTAATTGAATATAAGAAATCATTTATATCAAATCTAATTGTATGAAAATTAAATATAAGAAATAATATCAAATCTAATAATACGCTAATTGAATATAATAAATAATTTATATCAAATCTAATAATACGGTTATTGAATATAATAAATAATTAATATCAAATCAAATTGAAATAAGAAATAATTTATATCAAATCTAATAATACACTAATTGAATATAAGAAATAATCTATATAAAATCTAATAATACGCTTGTATTGGGACGGTGTGGCGAAGTTGGTAGAGTGACCGTGCCAGCAATCGGAGGGTTGCTGGTTACTGGGGTTCAATCCCCACCTTCTACCATCCTAGTCACGTCCGTTGTGTCCTTGGGCAAGACACTTCACCCCTTGCTCCTGATGGCTGCTGGTTAGCGCCTTGCATGGCAGCTCCCTCCATCAGTGTGTGAATGTGTGTGTGAATGGGTGAATGTGGAAATACTGTCAAAGCGCTTTGAGTACCTTGAAGGTAGAAAAGCGCTATACAAGCATAACCCATTTATTATATTATTATATCTAAATCTCTAGCTTGTGATGCCAATACTGTGCAATCTATGGAGGAGGACAGTGTGTGAAATGTGTCAAATAGTTATGGTTACATCGATATTTAAAAAAAAAAATAAAAAAAAATCATATTATGTTTATAAACTCAGGAAATATGTCCTTGGACACATGAGGACTTTGAATATGACCAATGTATGATCCTGTAACGACTTGGTATCATCCAAAACTAATGTAAAGTATCCAAACAACAGAAGAATAAGTGATTATTACATTTTAACAGAAGTGTAGATAGAACATGTTGAAACTGAAAATAAGCAGATATTAACAGTAAATGAACAAGTGGATTAATAATTCAGTTTACAGCTTGTCCTTTATAATTTTGACAACATAATATAATGAGAAATTACACAATATGTTACTGCATACGTCAGCAGACTAATTAGGAGCCTTTGTTTGTTTACTTACTACTAAAAGACAAGTTGTCTTGTATGTTCACTATTTTATTTACCGTATTTTTCGGAGTATAAGTCGCTCCGGAGTATAAGTCGCACCGGCCGAAAATGCATAATAAAGAAGGAAAAAAACATATATAAGTCGCACTGGAGTATAAGTCGCATTTTTGGAGGAAATGTATTTGATAAAAGCCAACACCAAGAATAGACATTTGAAAGGCAATTTAAAATAAATAAAGAATAGTGAACAACAGGCTGAATAAGTGTACGTTATATGAGGCATAAATAACCAACTGGTATGTTAACGTAACATATTATGGTAAGAGTCATTCAAATAACTATAACATATAGAACATGCTATACGTTTACCAAACAATCCGTCACTCCTAATCGCTAAATCCCATGAAATCTTATACATCTAGTCCAGGGGTCGGCAACCCGCGGCTCTTTGATCACCCTGATGCGGCTCAGCTGCATACTTGCCGACCCCCCCGATTTTCCTGGGAGACTTCCGGATTTCTGTGCCTCTCGCAGAAAACTACCGGGATTAATATTCTCCAATTTTCACCCTTACATTAAACATAAGTGCATGCCATGATGGTACAGCATTTACCGACCTCTACAATCTGTATTGACACTATCCCATCCCAGCCTATTGTTGAAGGCGTCTTCAACTTGCACACGTAAGTGACAGCAAGGCATACTTGGTCAACAGCCACACAGGTTACACTGACTGTGGCCATATAAAAAAAACTTTAACACTCTTACTAATAATGCGCCACACTTGGAACCAAAACCAAACAAGAATGACAAACACATTTCGGTAGAACATCTGCACCTTAACACAACATAAACACAACAGAACAAATACCCAGAATCCCATGCAGCCCTGACTCTTTCGGGCTACATTATACACCCCTGCTACCACCAAACCCGCCCCCAACCCTGCTCCCTCACACATCAACCCCCCCCCCCCCCCCTCCGTGCGTCGGTTGAGGTGGGCGGGGTTTGGTAGCGGGGGTGTATATTGTAGCCCGGAAGAGTTAGGGCTGCATGAGATTCTGGGTATTTGTTCTGTTGTGTTTATGTTGTGTTACGGTGCAGATGTTCTCCCGAAATGTGTTTGTCATTCTTGTTTGGTGTGGGTTCACAGTGTGATGCATTATTAGTAAGAGTGTGAAAGTTTTTTATACCGCCACCGTCAGTGTAACCTGTGTGGTTGTTGACCAAGTATGCTTTGCTGTCACTTACGTGAACAAGCAGAAGCCCCATTACAACGTGTGGCCGGGCCGGCACGCTGGTTGGAGTGGGCGCTAAATGCTGTACCATCACGGCACGTCCGAGAGAACAGTTACCTTGAAATTCGTAGACTGCCGGAAAAATCGAGTGGGTAGACAAATATGACGCTGTCAAGCGCCATTCATATAAAACTCGCGGGCCGCACTAACATTCAATTTTCATATTAAGGTGTGGACCGTGTATCTGAGACCCTTGGTTTATACATAGCACAAAGCAAAAAAAAAACTTTGTATGCAGCGTTATTACATTTTAAATTTCAAAAGATTTTTGTGGCTCCCATTGTTTTCTTTAATTTGTGAAACGGGTCAAAATGGCTCTTTGACTGGTAAAGGTTTCCGACCCCTGGTCTAGTCTCTTACGTGAATGAGATAAACCGATAATGAAATTTTTTGTGGTCCCCTTTATTTAGGAAAGTCTCAATACATTTTGGTACCGGTACCAAAATATTGGTATCGGGACAACCCTAAATCAGAGGGCTGGCGGTTTGAATCCCTGTTCTCCAAGCTATGAGAATTTTGACTTATAACACAATTTAAGCACCCCACAACAATATTCACTTTGTATTGGAGAAGAGCAACAACAAACGAGCTGAAAATGAAATAAAACATCTCTGTGTTAGTATCTCAGGGTCTTGTTCACGAGGGAGGGAAGAATGAAACGCAAGATTGACAGAAGGATTGGTGCAGTGATGCAGTGTGTTGTGGTGAAGAAGGAGCTGAGCCAGAAGGCGAAGCTCTCGATTTACCGGGCAGTCTACGTTCCTACCCTCACCTGTGGTCACAAGCTTTGGGTAATGACATACTTGCCAACCTTGAGACCTCCGATTTCGGGAGGTGGGGGGCGGGGGGCGTGGTTGGGGGCGTGGTTAAGAGGGGAGGAGTATATTTACAGCTAGGATTCACCAAGTCAAGTATTTCATATATATATGTATATATATATAAATAAAAGAAATACTTGAATTTCAGTGTTCATTTATTTACACATATACATACACATAACACTCATCTACTCATTGTTGAGTTAAGGGTTGAATTGTCCATCCTTGTTCTATTCTCTGTCACTATTTTTCTAACCATGCTGAACACCCTCACTGATGATGCATTGCTGTGTGACACGCAAAAAGTGCTTTCATCAAATGCACTAGATGGCAGTATTGTCCTGTTTAAGAGTGTCACAACATTGCTGTTTACGGCAGACCAACTGCTTTACGGTAGACGAAATGCTGTTGTTGTGTGTTGTTGCCGCGCTGGGAGGACGTTAATGAAACTGCCTAATAATAAACCCACATAAGAAACCAAGAACTCGCCCTCGATCATTCTACAGTTATAACGTGATTGGGCAGGTACGCTGTTTATATTGTGTGCCTGAATTTCGGGAGATTTTCGGGAGAAAATTCGTCCCGGGAGGTTTTCGGGAGAGGCGCTGAATTTCGGGAGTCTCCCGGAAAATCCGGGAGGGTTGGCAAGTATGGGTAATGACCAAAAGGACAAGGTCACGGGTACAAGCGTCAGAAATTAGTTTTCTCTGCAGGATGTCTGGGATCACCCTCACATGTCCACGCTGGCCCTGGTGTTCTCAGCCGCCGAGTACTGTGCCCCGGTTTGGTGCCCCCATGTAAAGAAGTTGGATGTCGCCCTCAACAGCGCCCTGCGGACCGTCTCCGGGTGCCTGCGAGGGAGCCCAGTAAACCAACTGCCCGTCCTCGCTGGCATCGACGAGAAGCAGCCACACTGGCCCTCTCTCGAAAGGCACAGACCAGCGAATCCCACCTCCTCCGTAAGATCGTCACAGAAACACCACAACGCTTGCACCTTAAGCCAAGGCGCCCCTTTGTCATGCAAGCCCACGAGCTGCTCAGCACAACATCACCTGATACTTCCAAGGCCACCTGGGTCAAGACGAGATGGAGAGAACAGTGGAAGTTAGCAGAACCATCTAGGCTGCACCACCACATCGATGACCCCACAGACGTCTCCGGCCAAGAACTGCCCCGGAAGCAATGGACAACCCTCAACCGCTTGAGGACCGGCGTCAGACGCTACGGAGCAGCGATGAAGAGGTGGGGACTTGCGGATAGTGCCTCCTGTGAGTGTGGGGACCCAGTCCAGACAGTAGAGCACATAGTCACTAGTTGCCCCAAACACCGGCCGCCGAATGGAGAACAAGGTCTGATTGACCTAGACGATGACACGTTGACCTGGCTCGCCTCAACAGAGCTGCAAGTCTAAAGACCAGTGTTGGGACTAACGCGTTACAAAGTAACGCGTTATTGTAACGCCGTTAGTTTCGGCGGTAACGAGTAATCTAACGCGTTATTTTTTATATCCAGTAACTCAGTTACCGTTACTACATGATGCGTTACTGCGTTATTTTACGTTATTTTTTAGTATCGACTAGAAACAAGCGCTGCGGTGTCGTTCTTCTGAATCTTCCTCTGTCACACGCCGGAGAGAAGAAAAGAGGCGTGTGTGGGGAGGGGAGGGACACACGTGATCCGCGGTTTGATATCTATCCATCCAATTTTCTATCGCTTGTCCCTTTTGGGGTTGCGGGGGGTGCTGGAGCCTATCTCAGCTGCTTTCGGGCGGAAGGCGGCAAGTCGCCACCTCATCAAAAAAAAAAAAGTTGTTGGCACGTTCAGTCCACACACAGCGTGGTCATGGCGAGCGGAGTAACGGAGGAGCTTGAACGCCCTGCGCCATTGAATCGGTGTGTTTATAGGTGCAGACTCCGTTGTGCAAAACGAGGGTTTTAAACACATGCTGAACGTGCTTGAGCCACGTTACGACACCCCGTCGCGCACCTACTTCAGCGATAAGATTGTGCCAGATCTTTATGAGCAGGAGTACAAAAAAGTTGTGGATGAACTATCCCGAGCATCATCTGTTGCGCTCACGACAGACGGGTGGACGTCCAGCGGAACTATAAGCGCTCACTTCATCACAGCAGACTGGGAGATAAGAAGACACGCCCCCTCTACGAGAGTCGCCTTGCGCAGGTACTGACACAAGCAGTGGAGGAATGGAAGATAAAGATATCCCAGTCACACGTGATAATGCCAAAAATCAAATAAATGCAGTGAATGAGGCAGGACTGGGACCACAGATAGGTGCTTTGTACATGTAGTGAATTTGGCATCACATCTCAGTCAATAGGATGGAGCGCCTCTTTGGGAGGATCAGAAAGGAGGTTTCCTACTTCCACCCAAGCACAACAGCTGCTCATGTGTTTAAAACAAAGCAAGAAATGCTAAAGCTGACTACTCATAAAGCTCATACATGATGTCCCAACAAGGTGGAACTCCACTTATGATGTGTTGGAGCAGCAGGCAGCTATATACTCTGCATTGACCCACAACACCCTGAAGACAAATGTCAAAGACATCATCACCCTCTCTGATGATGATGTGAGAGTGGCAGAGGAGGTCGTCCAGGTGCTTAAACCCCTCAAAACTGTTACATCTCTACTGAGCACTGAAACTTCACCATCTGTGTCAATGATCCTGCCACTGAAAACAAGGATTCTACAATCCATGGCTCCAAGTGTGGAAGACAGCAGCATCACTCCAGATGTCAGCCTTTATTTCACTACCTATCTTTCAAGGAAGATGATGTGCTTTCTTATGTTGCACTTTAAGTTGTTTTTTTTATTAATGGTCATTGGTCCAAGTTTAAAGAAAGGAGAAATGCCTTTTTATGTTGCACTGTTTTTCATTAATTATGTTAAAAGAAAAAGAAAAATGCATGTCAAGTTGATCAACAGATTGTATTATTCTCCAGTGCAATAACAGTACTGAAATGAAGGCTAAAAGGGCATTAATGGGAGATTTTAAAAAAAAGAAGAAAAAAAAGAAGTAACTAAATAGTTACTTTTCACAGTAACGCATTACTTTTTGGTGTAAGTAACTGAGTTAGTAACTGAGTTACTTTTGAAATAAAGTAACTAGTAACTGTAACTAGTTACTGGTTTTCAGTAACTAACCCAACACTGCTAAAGACACACGTCAAAAGAAGACCCTCAGAGATAGGGTGAGAATAGAATAGAATAGAATGGACTTTATTGTCATTATATTTGCATATAACAAGATTAAGGACTCCAACTTAAGGTGCGATAGTGGGAACAAATATGGGGTAAAAACACATTTAATTACACAACAGGTAATAAAGAAAAAACTAACAATTGAAATAAACTATCCAATAAAAATAATAAGCATTCCTGTACAATATACAAAACACTGTAGAAATACAAAATATTGTACAATATACAGAACAAGACAAGAGTACCGGAGTAATAAATAACAATCAGTGTCGGACATATTGCACTCGAAGGGTAATATTGCACAGTAGGGTATTAGGGTAGGGTATTGTATAGGGGTGAATTATTATTATAAGTTAGAGTTCAAGATGGTGACAGCTCTGGGAAAGAAGCTGTTTCTGAGCCTGTTTGTTCTGGCTCTGATGCACCTGTAGCGCCTGCCCGATGGTAGCAGGTCGAACAGGTGGAAGCCAGGGTGTGCGCCGTCCTTGGTGATGCTTTTTGCTCTGTTGAGGCAGCGGGAGTTGTGTAAATCCTTCAGGGAGGGGAGGGGGCAGCTGATGATTTTTTGTGCAGACTTTATGACCCTCTGAATCGCCTGTTTGTCTGCTTCAATGCAGCTGGCGTACCACACTGTTATGCAGTACGTCAGCAGGCTCTCGACAGTCGAGCGATAGAAGGTCACCATCAGCTGCCTCTCCAGTATGTTCTTCCTCAGCACCCTCGGAGCTCGGAGGGGCTCGGTCATCCGGGAAGAGACTGCTACTTCAGGTTGAGAGGAGCCAGCTGAGATGGCTCGGGCATGTACTACGAATGCCTCCTGGTCGCCTCCCTGGTGAGGTCTTTCGGGCATGTCCCGCCGGGAGGAGGCCTCGGGGCAGACCTAGGACACGTTGGAGGGACTATGTCTCACAGCTGGTCTGGGAACGCCTCAGTGTCCCCCCTGTGGAACTAAAGGAGGTGGCCGGAGACAGGGAAGTCGGGCATCTCTGCCTGGACTGCTGCCCCCACAACCCGGACTCGGATAAGCGGCGGGAAAATAAATGGATGGATGGATCTCTGTTATTCATAAGCCAATCAACGCCAACCTTGCATTGTCGTTTGTTCTTTAGCAGACAATTATTTCCGCAGAGCACAGTGTGGAAGACAACATTCGGTGGCTATATTTCCAGTTAGATTATGGTTCAGGCTGCTTTCAGTTTAAAATGCAAATTGCTTTGAATGAGTTTTGTTTTAAAAACATTGTTTTTTTCTACTTTGCGACACATTTCCAGCTGGGAGGCACGCATAAATTGATGGAAAATGATGTTCATTAAATAAACAACGGCAACACTGATAGCATTTAAAAGGCTACTTTTTCATTCACTCGTGTAAAATACATATCACTACTAAAAAAAAAAAACAGATGAAAAATAGCCTGAAACGGCATAATAGTTTACCTATTAAGTCCCTAAGTGACATATGGGAAACATTTTGGAGTCTTAAACATTGTTTGGCTCATGGATTTAGAGAGAGTGCATGTATTCAGGGACTTCACATTAAAATGTGAAAACCAGAGGGATCAAACTATTTTTGAATATGATTAAATGCATGTAAACATACTGGTTGTATCCTTATTTCCTACACACGTATTACTTATTTGACCTTGGAAGATCCACTGTATTCTTCAGCAAAGGACTTCAATCCATCCATCCATCTTCTTCCGCTTATCCGAGGTCGGGTCGCGGGGGCAGCAGCCTAAGCAGGGAAGCCCAGACTTCCCTCTCCCCAGCCACTTCGTCCAGCTCTTCCTGTGGGACCCCGAGGCGTTCCCAGGCCAGCCGGGAGACATAGTCTTCCCAATGTGTCCTGGGTCTTCCCCGCGGCCTCCTCCCGGTCGGACGTGCCCTAAACACCTCCCTAGGGAGGCGTTCGGGTGGCATCCTGACCAGATGCCCGAACCCCCTCATCTGGCTCCTCTCGATGTGGAGGAGCAGCGGCTTTACTTTGAGCTCCTCCCGGATGGCAGAGCTTCTCACCCTATCTCTAAGGGAGAGCCCCGCCACCCGGCGGAGGAAACTCATTTCGGCCGCTTGTACCCGTGATCTTGTCCTTTCGGTCATAACCCAAAGCTCATGACCATAGGTGAGGATGGGAACGTAGATCGACCGGTAAATTGAGAGCTTTGCCTTCCGGCTCAGCTCCTTCTTCACCACAACGGATCGATACAGCGTCCGTGTTACTGAAGACGCCGCACCGATCCGCCTGTCGATCTCACGATCCACTCTTCCCTCACTCGTGATCAAGACTCCGAGGTACTTGAACTCCTCCACTTGGGGAAAGATCTCCTCCCCAACCCGGAGATGGCACTCCACCCTTTTCCGGGCGAGAACCATGGACTCGGACTTGGAGGTGCTGATTCTCATCCCAGTCGCTTCACACTCAGCTGCGAACCGATCCAGTGAGAGCTGAAGATCCTGGCCAGATGAAGCCATCAGAACCACATCATCTGCAAAAAGCAGAGACCTAATCCTGCAGCCACCAAACCAGATCCCCTCAACGCCTTGACTGCGCCTAGAAATTCTGTCCATAAAAGTTATGAACAGAATCGGTGACAAAGGGCAGCCTTGGCGGAGTCCAACCCTCACTGGAAACGTGTCCGACTTACTACCGGCAATGCGGACCAAGCTCTGGCACTGATCATACAGGGAGCGGACTGCCACAATCAGACAGTCCGATACCCCCTACTCTCTGAGCACTCCCCACAGGACTTCCCGAGGGACACGGTCGAATGCCTTCTCCAAGTCCACAAAACACATGTAGACTGGTTGGGCAAACTCCCATGCACCCTCAAGGACCCTGCCGAGAGTATAGAGCTGGTCCACAGTTCCACGACCAGGACGAAAACCACACTGTTCCTCCTGAATCCGAGGTTCGACTATCCGGCGTAGCCTCCTCTCCAGTACACCTGAATAGACCTTACCGGGAAGGCTGAGGAGTGTGATCCCACGATAGTTAGAACACACCCTCCGGTTCCCCTTCTTAAAGAGAGGAACCACCACCCCGGTCTGCCAATCCAGTGGTACCGCCCCCGATGTCAAGGACTTCAATGTGGGGGAAAAAAAACAATTTGGGCCTAATCTACTTTGCGTGTTGAATCACGTGCAAACTTGATAGCACAAGCAAAGCTGATTTACAGGATCGCGTCTGTTTAAAGGGGAACATTATCACCAGACCTATGTAAGCGTCAGTATATACCTTGATGTTGCAGAAAAAAGACCACATTTTTTTTAACCGATTTCCGAACTCTAAATGGGTGAATTTTGGCGAATTAAACGCCTTTCTAATATTCGCTCTCGGAGCGATGACGTCACAACGTGGCGTCACATCGGGAAGCAATCCGTCATTTTCTCAAACACCGAGTCAAATCAGCTCTGTTATTTTCCGTTTTTTCGACTGTTTTCCGTACCTTGGAGACATCATGCCTCGTCGGTGTGTTGTCGGAGGGTGTAACAACACGAACAGGGACGGATTCAAGTTGCACCAGTGGCCCAAAGATGCGAAAGTGGCAAGAAATTGGACGTTTGTTCCGCACACTTTACCGACGAAAGCTATATATCGACCCTAGCTTCCCTGGCCTGCTGACATCAACTCCAAAACTGGACAGATCAGCTTTCAGGAAAAGAGCGCGGATGAGGGTATGTCTACAGAATATATTAATTGATGAAAATTGGGCTGTCTGCACTCTCAAAGTGCATGTTGCATACCTGCCAACTACTCCGGTTTTCCCGTAATTAGTACGGTTTTCATCAACCTATTCCGGGTTACGGTTGCAGTGATAAAAAATACGGTTTTTCATTAATTAAATTTTTTTTTTTTTTTTTAAGTTTTATTCACGAAATCGCGTAACAACAATGACAATCGACACTGCTTCCCGTAACTTCCTATCGAGCCATTCCGAATGCCATGCGCGAGGCTATTTATAGCACCGCTGCCAAGCACGAGGCACCAGTTGCCATTGTTTCCAAACGAGCGAACGATCATGGAATCAGCCGGAGAAAAATCGCAAACGAGTCTTAAACCAAAAAGAAAACTGCAGTCATTCCGTGAAGAATATTCAAAAGCCTATCCGGGAATAATTATCCGTTCCAAAAAGGGTGAAAACTACGCGAATTGCACCTTGTGCAGACAAGATTTTTCCATCGGACACGGAGGAATTAGCGATGTAAAAGACCACGTTGGGACAAAAAAAGACAAGTCTAATGCCGTTGCTAGCGATACAAGTGGAAAACTTTCAACGTTTTTCGGATTTTAGCCACAAAAAGGTAATGACACCAATGTTATCTATTGGAATTGTTTAGTACTGTTATACTGTTAAAAGTGTTTATACTATTTATGCTTTCAAGTCCAAGTTGAAGAAATCTTGTTAAATGTTGACAGCATAACTACCAAAATACAGAAGTATGTCCTTAATATTTTTGCAGTGCTATTTCTGTTGAAAAGTTCAAATGATTACATTAGAGATGTGATGTGCCACTTTTCAAGTGTCTGATGGCTGAAATTAATTTTCATTAATTTTTCATATTTTGAATTCTTTTGAAAGGCTTACAAAAAAACTACATTTGAATTGTAATTCCATGCTATTGACAGGACTATTAATTTTAATGAAGTTAGCTTACCATTGTTTACAGTATGATAATTGTGATAGAAATGTGAATTTTAGGCACAGAATATTTTTTACAATTGAACAAGGCAGTAGATTATACAAGCTTGGACAGAAAGTTAATAATGACATCAATTTTTTTTTTAATGGAATTGTTTAGTACTGTTTTACCATTTGTTTACTGTAAAAAGTGTTTATACTTTCAATTAACAAATTGAAGTCTTGTGAAAGGTTGACAGGATAACTGGCATTAACTGTCAACATAATTTCAAACTATTGAAGTTAGCTTACAGAATAAACATGTCAATCAACCCATATGATTTTTGCTGTAATATTTTTGTTTTGAAAAGTCACTGTGACTGATAGAAAAGTGATGGTTTTAGCAACATTTTAACCTGTCTGAATGCTAATAATCATTTTGCGTCGGGGGCGAACCTGAACCCCCCACCAGGACTTTGTCTTGGACCTACCGGGGCCTGCGGCCCCTGGACCCTGGCTACTAGGTCTTTCTGATTTCAAAAGTTGGCAGGTATGATGTTGTTGCCAAATGTATTTCATATGCTGTAAACCTAGTTCATAGTTGTTAGTTTCCTTTAATGCCAAACAAACACATACCAATCGTTGGTTAGAAGGCGATCGCCGAATTCGTCCTCGCTTTCTCCCGTGTCGCTGGCTGTCGTGTCGTTTTCGTCGGTTTCGCTTGCATACGGTTCAAACCGATATGGCTCAATAGCTTCAGTTTCTTCTTCAATTTAGTTTTCGCTACCTGCCTCCACACTACAACCATCCGTTTCAATACATGCGTAATCTGTTGAATCGCTTAAGCCGCTGAAATCCGAGTCTGAATCCGAGCTAATGTCGCTATAGCTTGCTGTTCTATCCGCCATGTTTGTTTGTATTGGCTTCACTATGTGACGTCACAGGAAAATGGATGGGTGTATATAACGATGGTTAAAATCAGGCACTTTGAAGCTTTTTTTAGGGATATTGCATGATGGGTAAAATTTTGAAAAAAACTTTGAAAAATATAATAAGCCACTGGGAACTGATTTTTAATGGTTTTAACCATTCTGAAATTGTGATAATGTTCCCCTTTAAACACGCCCTGGTTGCATCATGTATTCTCATCTTCAGCCCTATGTCGCGATCAGTGCCGAGCGAGGCAGCGAGAGTCGAAAGGAAATACAGGTAAAAGCCAGTAAATTAGAATATTTGGAAAAACTTGATTTATTTCAGTAATTGCATTCAAAAGGTGTAACTTGTACATTATATTTATTCATTGCACACAGACTGATGCATTCAAATGTTTATTTCATTTAATTTTGATGATTTGAAGTGGCAACAAATGAAAATCCAAAATTCCGTGTGTCACAAAATTAGAATATTACTTAAGGCTAATACAAAAAAGGGATTTTTGGAAATGTTGGCCAACTGAAAAGTATGAAAATGAAAAATATGAGCATGTACAATACTCAATACTTGGTTGGAGCTCCTTTTGCCTCAATTACTGCATTAATGCGGCGTGGCATGGAGTCGATGAGTTTCTGGCACTGCTCAGGTGTTATGAGAGCCCAGGTTGCTCTGATAGTGGCCTTCAACTCTTCTGCGTTTTTGGGTCTGGCATTCTGCATCTTCATTTTCACAATACCCCACAGATTTTCTATGGGGCTAAGGTCAGGGGAGTTGGCGGGCCAATTTAGAACAGAAATACCATGGTCCGTAAACCAGGCACGGGTAGATTTTGCGCTGTGTGCAGGCGCCAAGTCCTGTTGGAACTTGAAATCTCCATCTCCATAGAACAGGTCAGCAGCAGGAAGCATGAAGTGCTCTAAAACTTGCTTGTAGACGGCTGCGTTGACCCTGGATCTCAGGAAACAGAGTGGACCGACACCAGCAGATGACATGGCACCCCAAACCATCACCCAACCATGCAAATTTTGCATTTCCTTTGGAAATCGAGGTCCCACAGTCTGGAGGAAGACAGGAGAGGCACAGGATCCACGTTGCCTGAAGTCTAGTGTAAAGTTTCCACCATCAGTGATGGTTTGGGGTGCCATGTCATCTGCTGGTGTCGGTCCACTCTGTTTCCTGAGATCCAGGGTCAACGCAGCCGTCTACCAGCAAGTTTTTCAAAATATTCAAATTTACTGGCTTTTACCTGTATAAGGAAAGTGGCGATGGTTTAGTGTATTTCGAACATCCTTGAAGAAAAGTAAAGAACATATCATTTGTAGTCTTGTACAATTCAACATTACCTGTCAAAGAGTAGGAAGAAGCAGAGAATGTTTAATCCTACCTTTTTTCCATGTCTGTTATTGATTGTTTGTTGATTGAACAGACTAACAAAATGCAACATTCTGGAGGCGCAGTTATCCCTCCAGCCATTTACCACTTGTCCTCATCAGGGTCATAGGTGTCAGGCTTGTCCCTGACAGTTTGGTCAAGTTTTAGTTTTTCCTCTGTGTTTTATTTCCTGTCAGCGCTCTTATTTTGGTTCACTTTCCTGTTTGTCTCTCTGATTGGCACCTGGCCACACCTGGTGTCAATCAGCCAGCTGCTATTTAAACCTGCCTTCCCCTCCAGTCAGTGGTGGATTATTGTAGTGTCTACCTGTCATTGTCGCTAATACTTGTTGTCATCACTACCTGTAGTTAGAGCTACTACCTGTCGTGTCTACTACTTGTCGTTGTTTGCGGTAAGCTGTTCCTGTTTGATAGTTCCTTATAGCTAATTACAGATTGCTGTCTCCTAGCTCTTTTGTTTCGTGTTTTCTTGTTAGCCATTAGCTGTTTCCAGTTTTTCTGTTTGCTGGTTCCTGTTTTCAGTTTTGGCTATTCCTAGTTTCTGGTTTGCGTTTTTTCCTTTTATTTGATGGACATTAAATCATGTTTTCCCGCACAATGTCTTCCGCCTTCTCTGCATCTTGGGGTTCGTCACCTACAGCTCCTGACAATAGGTAAGCCGTAGCCTATTCCAGTTTACAGGTGCAAGGTGGCGTACACCCAGCCAGGACTAGTCACCGGTTAATCACAGGGCACATGCAGAACGGACAAACCACCATTTACTTTCTATGTCTAAGGCAGTGGTTCTTAACCTGGGTTCGATCGAACCCTAGGGGTTCGGTGTGTCGGCCTCAGGGGTTCAGCGGAGACACACCCGACTCATCGTGTAAATAAAAACTTCTCCCTATCGACATATTATGGATACCCCCAAACAATGTTCCCTCTAGAAAGCGAGGACGAATTTGGCGATCGCCTTCTAACCAACGATTGGTATGTGTTTGTTTGGCATTAAAGGAAACTAACAACTATGAACTAGGTTTACAGCATATGAAATACATTTGGCAACAACATGCACTTTGAGAGTGCAGACAGCCCAGTTTTCATCAATTAATATATTCTGTAGACATACCCTCATCCGCGCTCTTTTCCTGAAAGCTGATCTGTCCAGTTTTGGAGTTGATGTCAGCAGGCCAGGGAAGCTAGGGTCGATAAAGGGTTTAGCTCGCTCGTCTGCGGGAACAAACTGCCGCCATTGCTTGCCGTGCTACCGAGGTCCTTTGTTCCTGAATTGCTCACACACTCCGGCAGATTGAAGAAGAAACTGAAGCTATTGAGCCATATCGGTTTGAACCGTATGCAAGCGAAACCGACGAAAACGACACGACAGCCAGCGACACGGGAGAAAGCGAGGACGAATTCGGCGATCGCCTTCTAACCAACGATTGGTATGTGTTTGTTTGGCATTAAAGGAAACTAACAACTATGAACTAGGTTTACAGCATATGAAATACATTTGGCAACAACATGCACTTTGAGAGTGCAGACAGCCCAATTTTCATCAATTAATATATTCTGTAGACATAACCTCATCCGCGCTCTTTTCCTGAAAGCTGATCTGTCCAGTTTTGGAGTTGATGTCAGCAGGCCAGGGAAGCTAGGGTCGATAGGGGGTTTAGCTCGCTCGTCTGCGGGAACAAACTGCCGCCATTGCTTGCCGTGCTACCGAGGTCCTTTGTCCCTGAATTGCTCACACACTCCGGCAGATTCAATGGGGGTCTGGCGGCAGATTTCTTTGACTTTATCGTTGGAAATGCATCTGCTTTGAGTGTCGCAGGATATCCACACATTCTTGCCATCTCTGTCGTAGCATAGCTTTCGTCGGTAAAGTGTGCAGAACAAACGTCCAATTTCTTGCCACTTTCGCATCTTTGGGCCGCTGGTGCAACTTGAATCCGTCCCTGTTCGTGTTGTTACACCCTCCGACAACACACCGACGAGGCATGATGTCTCCAAGGTACGGAAAACAGTCGAAAAAACGGAAAATAACAGAGCTGATTTGACTCGGTGTTTGAGAAAATGGCGGATTGCTTCCCGATGTGACGTCACTCTTCCCTCACTCGTGAACAAGACTCCGAGGTACTTGAACTCCTCCACTTGGGGCAAGATCTCCTCCCCAACCCGGAGATAGCACTCCACCCTTTTCCGGGCGAGAACCATGGACTCGGACTTGGAGGTGCTGATTCTCATCCCAGTCGCTTCACACTCAGCTGCGAACCGATCCAGTGAGAGCTGAAGATCCTGGCCAGATGAAGCCATCAGGACCACATCATCTGCAAAAAGCAGAGACCTAATCCTGCAGCCACCTAACCAGATCCCCTCAACGCCTTGACTGCGCCTAGAAATTCTGTCCATAAAAGTTATGAACAGAATCGGTGACAAAAGGCAGCCTTGGCGGAGTCCAACCCTCACTGGAAACGTGTCCGACTTACTACCGGCAATGCGGACCAAGCTCTGGCACTGATCATACAGGGAGCGGACTGCCACAATCAGACAGTCCGATACCCCATACTCTCTGAGCACTCCCCACAGGACTTCCCGAGGGACACGGTTGAATCCCTTTAAACCTATTCCTTACAAATTATTTAATTAGTTAACGCTGGTCAACGCTTTGGAAAGGTGTGTCTAAACGCGTGGCCGCCATCGACCACGTGGGCCAAGTCCTTCGAGGGATGCGCATCCTAAATGTAGACACAGCTAGTGTGTGTGTGTGTGTGTGTGTGAATTCTGAAAAACACGGCGTGGTGCCAATATGTGCACGTCTTTGTCACTTAAAGCGAGTGTACAGTGAGTCCGTGTTTATGAGTGATAACGCCTCAGGGCTCTGTGGAGTATTGAGGTCAGTTGAGACTGAGAGGCATCAGAGATGAAGGTATGTAAATCACACTCTTTACTGTGTGCTCGTCTCTAGACATGGTCAAGGACACTACTAAACATAATAAAACCAAACCAGACTACAAACAGTGTAAACACATTATAAAAGGTATGCTCTAGTTAAGGGAACTGGCTGCCATAATGCAAGGGAATGTGTTACCATGTGTACATTGAAATGAAGGGACACACAATGAAATGTCTGCCACACCCTTGTAACTGTTTTGGACTTGAGTTCACATTTGTGTGGCGTTTAAGTTCCTGTCTAGTACTCTTATCTTGTAGTATTCACTTTCCCTGTATGTCCACTGAGTACTGGCTCCCACACCTGGCATTGATTGGCAGCTGGGGCACGCCTGTACCCGGTTGCCAGTCTCCTATTTTAGTCCGGCGCTCTCTGCCTGACAGTGTGGAATCATTGCTATGTTCTACCTATTTCTCTGCTTACTACCTAATGCTTGTTGCCCAAAATAAGTTCTGTGTCTTGTGCAGTTACGTTTGCACTCACCTTCTTTTGTTCTTTTTCACAGTCAGAGATTACAAATCTACCTAATGCTTGTTGCCCAAAATAAGTTCCGTGTCTTGTGCAGTTACGTTTGCACTCACCTTCTTTTGTTCTTTTTCACAGTCAGAGATTGCAAAGAGGAACCTAGCTAGGATTTATAATTTCGCTAGAAAGATGTCTCGGCATCAAGTATTTGTCTCGGGCCCTTGCCTTCGAGAGGCAATGATGCGAGGTATAGCAGGTTAGTCTCGCTAGATTTTGTTGAGAACAGGGACTAACGTTTATTGATAATTGTCCCTCTTTCTGGGACAAACCGGGCTTGCTAACCAGGAATGCGCCATCACTCTATCTAGAAATATATAGATCACTGGTTGAGTCACACTTAACTAACTACACTAGAGCAAGTTCGGACACAGGCAACTAGAGCGCCTGTTAGCCTGGATGAGGAGTCAGTTAAGCTAAAACTAACCAGCGCCAGGATTTAAAATTCCTGCACACATAGCATTTCTCGGAGAATAATACATAACACCAGATAGTGTTTTTTTTCTGTAGTGACTGTGCCAGAGGTGAACATGCATTCTATTGAAATGGCAAATTATGAAGCGTTAAATCTATCATAGCACCAAGCGAATAATCTCCAGATCCACACCATATCAATTCCTAGATGTGTTTGAAATTATTTAAGGCGCACAACGGTAAATAGAGTTAACATTATTAATATCAGTACTAGGAATACCATTAACAAAAATACCTCAAAAGAGCCCACTAACTATAATATGGGCTTTTTAAACATCAGATCACTGCCTCCCTAAGCGCTATTATTTAATGAGGTCATTAGAGACAACAATCTTAACGTCATTGGTCTCAATGAGACTTGGCTAAAACCAGATTAGTTTTTTCTATTTACCGAGGCATCTCCTCCTAACTATAGGAGTTCCCATATCGCCCGTCCCCTTAAAAGGAGAGGAGGGGTCGCACTAATATCCAATGAAAACCTTAACCTTACCCCTAACCGAAGTAATAAATATAAATCATTTGAGGTGCTTACTATGAGGTCTGTCACACCGCTACCTCTCCATCTGGCTGTTATCCATCGCCCCTTTAGCCCCTTTATCAGCGAATTTTCAGAGTTTGCCGCTGATCTAGTAATGCACAGGAATAACATAATTATAATGGGGGATTCTAATATCCATATGAATACCCCGTCTGACCCTCCGTGCGTGGCGCTCCAGACTATAAGTGATAGCTGTGGTCTTACACAAATAATACATGAACCCAAGCATCGCAACGGTAATACAATAGACCTAGTCCTTGTCCAGGGTGTCGCCACCTCCAAAGTTATGGTACTCCCGTACACTAAAGTAATGTCCGATCACTACTTTATAACATTTGAAGTTCTGACTCATTGTCAACAAACTACTAATAACCAATGCTTTAGCAGCCGCCACAACTACGACTCTTGCTGTCCAACTGTTCTCGGCATTGGCACCATTCCCAAATTATGTGGGCCTATCGATAACCTCACTAACAACCTTAACGATGCTCTGCGCAAAGCCATTGATAGTATAGCACCGCTATAGCTAAAAAAAGGCTTCAAAAGGCGTACCACCTGGTTTACAGAAGAAACTAGAGCTCTTAAACTATCATGTAGAAAGCTGGAACGCAAATGGTGTGCGACAAAACTTGAGGTTTCCCATCAAGCATGGAGTGATAGTTTAACACGCTCTTACCACAGCTAAAACTAATTACTACTCAAATCTCCGCTTCAATAAAAACAAACTTAAATATGTGTTTAATATAGCAGCGTCACTAACCCAACAAGGAACTTCTCCCAGTAGCTCCACCCACTCCGCAGATGACTTTGTGCAATTCTATACTAATAAAATTGAACTCATTAGAAAGGAAATTAACGATAACGTGTCCCAGCTCCATTTGGGTTCTATTAACACAGATACGAATGTATGCACGACTGATATTGAGCTCCAAAATAATCTCTCTCTGTTTGAAGAAATAATATTAGGGGAACACCTCCGACTCGTAAATGGGACAAAACAAACAACATGTTTACTTGACCCACTTCCTGGGAAACTTATCAATGAGCTGTTTTTATTATTAGGACCATCAGTGCTAAATATTATTAACTTATCACTTTCCTCTGGTACTGTTCCCCTAGCATTCAAAACAGCGGTTATTCACCCTCTGCTCAAAAGACCTAACCTTGATCTGGACCTCATGGTAAACTACCAGCTGGCATACCACCTTCCCTTTATCTCGAAAATCCTCTGAGAAATTGTTGCACAATATATATATATTAGGGCTGTGAATCTTTGGGTGTCCCACGATTCGATTCAATTTCGATTCTTGGGGTCACGATTCGATTCAAAATCGATTATTTTTCAATTCAACACGATTCTCGATTCATAAACGATTTTTTCCTGATTCAAAACAATTCTCTATTCATTCAATACATAGGATTTCAGCAGGATCTACTCCAGTCTGCTGACATGCAAGCAGAGGAGTAGATTTTTGTAAAAAGCTTTTATAATTGTAAAGGACAATGTTTTATCAACTGATTGCAATAATGTAAATTTGTTTTACCTATTAAATGAACCAAAAATAGGACTTATTTTATCTTTGTGAAAATATTGGACACAGTGTGTTGTCAAGCTTATGAGATGCAATGCAAGTGTAAGCCACTGTGACACTATTGTTCTTTTTTATAAATGTCTAATGATAATGTCAATGAGGGATTTTTAATCACTGCTATGTTGAAATTGTAACTAATATTGATACTGTTGTTGATAATATTCATTTTTGTTTCACTACTTTTGGTTTGTTCTGTGTCGTGTTTGTGTCTCCTCTCAATTGCTCTGTTTATTGCAGTTCTGGGTGTTGCTGGGTCGGGTTTGGTTTTGGAATTGGATTGCATTGTTATGGTGTTGCTGTGTATTGTTTTGTTGGATTGATTAATAAAAAAAAAATATTAAAAAAATAAATAAATTAAAAATCAATTTTTTTATAAAATGAAAATCGATTCTGAATCGCACAAAGTGAAAATCGCGATTCGAATTTGAATCGATTTTTTCCCACACCCCATATATATATATATATATATATATATATATATATATATATATATATATATATATATATATATATATATATATATATATATATATATATATATATATATATACATACATACAGGTAAAAGCCAGTAAATTAGAATATTTTGAAAAACTTGATTTATTTCAGTAATGATCACTGATGGTGGAAACTTTACACTAGACTTCAGGCAACGTGGATCCTGTGCCTCTCCTGTCTTCCTCCAGACTCTGGGACCTCGATTTCCAAAGGAAATGCAAAATTTGCATGGTTGGGTGATGGTTTGGGGTGCCATGTCATCTGCTGGTGTCGGTCCACTCTGTTTCCTGAGATCCAGGGTCAACGCAGCCATCTACCAGCAAGTTTTAGAGCACTTCATGCTTCCTGCTGCTGACCTGCTCTATGGAGATGGAGATTTCAAGTTCCAACAGAACTTGGCGCCTGCACACAGCGCAAAATCTACCCGTGCCTGGTTTACGGACCATGGTATTTCTGTTCTAAATTGGCCCGCCAACTCCCCTGACCTTAGCCCCATAGAAAATCTGTGGGGTATTGTGAAAAGGAAGATGCAGAATGCCAGACCCAAAAACGCAGAAGAGTTGAAGGCCACTATCAGAGCAACCTGGGCTCTCATAACACCTGAGCAGTGCCAGAAACTCATCGACTCCATGCCACGCCGCATTAACGCAGTAATTGAGGCAAAAGGAGCTCCAACCAAGTATTGAGTATTGTACATGCTCATATTTTTCATTTTCATACTTTTCAGTTGGCCAACATTTCTAAAAATCCCTTTTTTGTATTAGCCTTAAGTAATATTCTAGTTTTGTGACACACGGAATTTTGGATTTTCATTTGTTGCCACTTCAAATCATCAACATTAAATGAAATAAACATTTGAATGCATCAGTCTGTGTGCAATGAATAAATATAATGTACAAGTTACACCTTTTGAATGCAATTACTGAAATAAATCAAGTTTTTCAAAATATTCTAATTTACTGGCTTTTACCTGTATATATATATTAGGGCTGCAACAACTAATCGATTAAAATTGATTATTAAAATAGTTGGCTATTAATTTAGTCATCGATTCGTTGGATCTATGCTATGCGCATGCGCAGAGGCAATTTTTTTTATTTTTTATTTATTTAAATGTTTTTTTATTATTATTATTATTTTCTTTAATAAACCTTTATTTATACACTGCAACATGTACAAACAGCTGAGAAATAATAATCAAAATAAGTATGGTGCCAGTATGCTGTTTTTTTCCAACAAAATACTGGAAAGGAGAGAAATGTAGTTTGTCTCTTTTATCCGATTATTAATCGATTAATCGAAGTAATAATCGACAGATTAATCGATTATCAAATTAATCGTTAGTTGCAGCCCTAATATATATATATATATATATATATATATATATATATATATATATATATATATATATATATATGTATATATATATATATATATATATTTGTGTGTGTATATATATATATATATATTTGTGTGTGTGTATATATATATATATTTGTGTGTGTATATATATATATATATATATATATATATATATATATATAGTTGCAATCACGTTACATTTCCGTTTGGACTGCAGTCACATTCAGTAAGATTCGACTTGGATTCGGACTACTTCTTGATGTGGCCCAGAACTGATGCAAAAAGATCAGTCTAGAATGGCAAAAAAATATTTGATCCGTGTCACTTGAGAGCAAAACAAATCATATTTGGTGTGCAGTGTAAACAAGGCCACAGACTAAAACTCCACGTTTATAAAGATTCATGATCATATTACATCCCAGAAAGTGTTTATACACTGGAAAACAGGTTGCATGTTTCCAACCTGGAACTTCGGCTTACCGCTGGGTTGCTAGATTAGTCTGTAATTTTTCCACTGAGACAATCTTGGAACAACAGAGAGAGGTACTTTTCTTGTTGCCATGGTGAACTCAGCAGGTTTTAGCCGCAGGTGTGTCTGTGGAGAGTGTTTTGGTGTTCTGTGTGTGACGACATGGATGTGATGCGGGGGGGAGATGGTGAATAAAATGGGTATGTTTCAGCCTCAATCATGTTCCGCTTGAATGTAACAGATTTCCCAGACGTGGTGCACGCATGCTGCAAGTTTTTAGCTTGTTTTTGTGTGGAAGAGGAGAGACGGAGAGAGACCAAGGGCAGCTTAGCTATAAACAGGTCAGAAGTCTGCATGATAATGCGTTGTTAGGGAGGAAACTCAGTACACACACACACACACACACACACACACACACACACACACACACACACACACACACACACACACACACACACACACACACACACACACACACACACACACATTCTTGTATTTTTTACCTTCTTGAGACCTCCGAAAAATGCCTACCTCTTTAGGACCACCCTTTCTAGACATATAAAGATTTGTATTTACAACATTAATAATATTTACATACTATGCATATATAAAAAAGCTTGTTGTGAAAAATGAGTTGGAATTTCACAAGAAAAAGGTCACAATTTCACAAGAAAAACGGTATTATAATAAAAGTCGTATTTTTACTCAACGCCAGTCAAAATTTTACAAGAAAAACTGAACATTTGTGCAATATTATGATGAAAGTTGGAATTTTATTCAATAACTGGCGCAATTTTACAAGAAAGGCTCAACATTTTGGCAATTTTATGAAAAGAGTCGTAGTTTTACTCGACAAGCCAAAATTTTATAAGAAAACTTTAAAATGTTGGCAATATTATAATAATAATTGGAAATTTTACTTGGCAAAATTATGACTGAAGTCATCATTTTACTCAAAAAATGTCACTGTTGTACAAGAACAACAAAAATTGGCAATATTGTGATAAAAGTCCGAATTTTATGCGACAAGTGTCACCATTTTGCATTAAAAAGTAATAATTTTACATAAAAAAGTAATAATTTTACATTAAAAAGTAATAATTTTACATTAAAAAGTAATAATTTTACATTAAAAGTAATAATTTTACGAGAAAATATTGCAATATTACAGAAACAGAAATAATATGAGAAATTTTTCCCAATTTTATAAGAGTAAAGTGAGAAAAAGACAGCTTTTAGTAAATTGTTTATTTTTTATTTTTTGTTTGTAATTGGTTTTTAATCCTCATTATTTACTTCAATTTATTACAGTATGTTTATTTTATTTGTTTAATATTGGCCAAAGGGGGCGCATTTAAATTTTTTACACACACTTGTTATTTCATATGTTGGCCAGAGGTGGAGCACTTTTAAAACCGACACAAAGTCAATTTGAAAAATCCCTCTTTTTTTGGGACCACCCTCATTTTGATAGATTTCACCACAAATGAGACATTCTCTATTAGATGCAATGGTTTTCTGTATTGGGACCATGATTTATGTCCTCACATGTTCACACCTCCTCATATGGATGGTACATTTCCTTGTTGATGTCTCAAGAAGGGTAGAAACACACACACACACACACACACACACACACACACACACACACACACACACACACACACACACACACACACACACACACACATTCTTGTATTTATTGCATTCTTGAGACATCCGAAAAATGGCTACCTCTTTAGGACCACCCTTTCGAGACATATAAAGATTTGTATTTACAACATTAATAATATTTACATACTATGCAAATATAAAAAAGCATGTTGTGAAAACTGAGTTGGAATTTCACAAGAAAAAGGTCACAATTTCACAAGAAAAACGGTATTATAATAAAAGTCGTATTTTTACTCAACGCCAGTCAAAATTTTACAAGAAAAACTGAACATTTGTGCAATATTATGATGAAAGTTGGAATTTTATTCAATAACTGGCGCAATTTTACAAGAAAGGCTCAACATTTTGGCAATTTTATGAAAAGAGTCGTAGTTTTACTCGACAAGCCAAAATTTTATAAGAAAACTTTAAAATGTTGGCAATATTATAATAATAATTGGAAATTTTACTTGGCAAAATTATGACTGAAGTCATCATTTTACTCAAAAAATGTCACTGTTGTACAAGAACAACAAAAATTGGCAATATTGTGATAAAAGTCCGAATTTTATGCGACAAGTGTCACCATTTTGCATTAAAAAGTAATAATTTTACATAAAAAAGTAATAATTTTACATTAAAAAGTAATAATTTTACATTAAAAAGTAATAATTTTACATTAAAAGTAATAATTTTACGAGAAAATATTGCAATATTACAGAAACAGAAATAATATGAGAAATTTTTCCCAATTTTATAAGAGTAAAGTGAGAAAAAGACAGCTTTTAGTAAATTGTTTATTTTTTATTTTTTGTTTGTAATTGGTTTTTAATCCTCATTATTTACTTCAATTTATTACAGTATGTTTATTTTATTTGTTTAATATTGGCCAAAGGGGGCGCATTTAAATTTTTTACACACACTTGTTATTTCATATGTTGGCCAGAGGTGGAGCACTTTTAAAACCGACACAAAGTCAATTTGAAAAATCCCTCTTTTTTTGGGACCACCCTCATTTTGATAGATTTCACCACAAATGAGACATTCTCTATTAGATGCAATGGTTTTCTGTATTGGGACCATGATTTATGTCCTCACATGTTCACACCTCCTCATATGGATGGTACATTTCCTTGTTGATGTCTCAAGAAGGGTAGAAACACACACACACACACACACACACACACACACACACACACACACACACACACACACACACACACACACACACACACATTCTTGTATTTATTGCATTCTTGAGACATCCGAAAAATGGCTACCTCTTTAGGACCACCCTTTCGAGACATATAAAGATTTGTATTTACAACATTAATAATATTTACATACTATGCAAATATAAAAAAGCATGTTGTGAAAACTGAGTTGGAATTTCACAAGAAAAAGGTCACAATTTCACAAGAAAAACGGTATTATAATAAAAGTCGTATTTTTACTCAACGCCAGTCAAAATTTTACAAGAAAAACTGAACATTTGTGCATTATGATGAAAGTTGGAATTTTACTCAATAACAGGCGCAATTTTACAAGAAAGGCTTAACATTTTGGCAATTTTATGAAATGAGTCGTAGTTTTACTCGACAAGCCACAATTTTATAAGAAAACTTTAAAATGTTGGCAATATTATAATAATAATTGGAAATTTTACTTGGCAAAATTATGACTGAAGTCATCATTTTACTCAAAAAATGTCACTGTTGTACAAGAACAACAAAAATTGGCAATATTGTGATAAAAGTCCGAATTTTATGTGACGTGTCACCATTTTGCATTAAAAAGTAATAATTTTACATAAAAAAGTAATAATTTTACATTAAAAAGTAATAATTTTACGAGAAAATATTGCAATATTACAGAAACAGAAAGAATATGAGAAATTGTTCCTAAAAAAAAAAGTGAGAAAAAGACTGCTTTTAGTAAAAAAAAAATGTTTTTGAATTTTTTGTTTGTAATTGGTTTTTAATCCTCATTATTTACTTCAATGTATTACAGTATGTCTCTATATACATGTTTATTTTATTTGTTTAATAAATTTTGGCCAAAGGTGGCGCATTTCAATTTCCTACACACACGTGTTATACATAATTTTTACACACACTTGTTATTTCATATGTTGGCCAGACAGGGAGCACTTTTAAAACCAACACACAGTCAATTTGAAAAATCCCTGCACCCTCATTTTGATAGATTTCACCACCAGGGGTGCAAATGAGATCTCTATTTTTTGTTTTTTGTAATGTGCTTAAGGCCGATGACAAACGAGTCAGGGACCACAATATATTTTGTGTGCCGCACAAAAAAAATTGAATTTTTTGTTTGTAATTGGTTTTTAATCCTCATTATTTACTTCAATGTATTACAGTATGTCTCTATATACATGTTTATTTTATAAATTTATTTTGTATGCGCATTAAATCAACAGAAAAATCCTGACTTTGGAGCAATGTTCACGGACTCTAGTATTTGGCTGTCCATTAGATGCAATGGTTTTCCGTATTGGGACCATGATTTCAGTCCTAAGTTGTTCACCGGTTCCTCACATGGAAGGTACTTTTCCTTCTTGGTGTCTCAAGAAGGGTAGAAAAAAAAGCTTGTTGTGAAAAATTTGTTGGAATTTCACAAGAAAAAGGTCACAATTTCACAAGAAAAACTTAGAATTTTGGCGGTATTATAATTAAAGTCGTGATTTAACTCAATGTAAGTCAAAATTTTACATAATTTTACGTAATATTACATTTGTGCAATATTACGATGAAAGTTTGAATTTTACTCAATAACGGGCGCAATTTTACAAGAAAGGCTTAACATTTTGGCAATTTTATGAAAAGAGTCGTAGTTTTACTCGACAAAAGTCACAATTTTATAAGAACACTTTAAAATGTTGCCAAAATTTTATTAATAATCGGAAATTTTACTTGGCAAAATGATGACATAAGTCATCATTTTACTCAAAAAATGTCAGTTTTACAAGAACGACAAAAATTTGCAATATTGTGATAAAAGTCCGAATTTTATGACAAGTGTCACCATTTTGCATTAAAAAGTAATAATTTTACATAAAAAAGTAATAATTTTACATAAAAAAGTAATAATTTTACATTAAAAAGAAATAATTTCACATTAAAATGTAATAATTTTACGAGAAAATATTGCAATATTACAGACGCTGAAAGAATATGAGAAATTTTTCCCAATTTTATAAGAGTAAAGTGAGAAAAAGACAGCTTTTAGTAAATTGTTTATTTTTTATTTTTTGTTTGTAATTGGTTTTTAATCCTCATTATTTACTTCAATTTATTACAGTATGTTTATTTTATTTGTTTAATATTGGCCAAAGGGGGCGCATTTAAATTTTTTACACACACTTGTTATTTCATATGTTGGCCAGAGGTGGAGCACTTTTAAAACCGACACAAAGTCAATTGGAAAAATCCCTCTTTTTTTGGGACCACCCTCATTTTGATAGATTTCACCACAAATGAGACATTCTCTATTAAATGCAATGGTTTTCTGTATTGGGACCATGATTTATGTCCTCACATGTTCACACCTCCTCATATGGATGGTACATTTCCTTGTTGATGTCTCAAGAAGGGTAGAAACACACACACACACACACACACACACACACACACACACACACACACACACACACACACACACACACACACACACACACACACACATTCTTGTATTTATTGCATTCTTGAGACATCCGAAAAATGGCTACCTCTTTAGGACCACCCTTTCGAGACATATAAAGATTTGTATTTACAACATTAATAATATTTACATACTATGCAAATATAAAAAAGCATGTTGTGAAAACTGAGTTGGAATTTCACAAGAAAAAGGTCACAATTTCACAAGAAAAACGGTATTATAATAAAAGTCGTATTTTTACTCAACGCCAGTCAAAATTTTACAAGAAAAACTGAACATTTGTGCATTATGATGAAAGTTGGAATTTTACTCAATAACAGGCGCAATTTTACAAGAAAGGCTTAACATTTTGGCAATTTTATGAAATGAGTCGTAGTTTTACTCGACAAGCCACAATTTTATAAGAAAACTTTAAAATGTTGGCAATATTATAATAATAATTGGAAATTTTACTTGGCAAAATTATGACATAAGTCATCATTTTACTCAAAAATTTTCACTGTTTTACAAGTACAACACAAATTTGTAATATTGTGATAAAAGTCCGAATTTTATGTGACAAGTGTCACCATTTTGCATTAAAAAGTAATAATTTTACATTAAAAAGTAATAATTTTACATTCAAAAGTAATAATTTTACGAGAAAATATTGCAATATTACAGAAACTGAAAGAATATGAGAAATTGTTCCCAATTTTATCAGAAAAAAGTGAGAAAAAGACTGCTTTTAGTAAAAAAAAATTGAATTTTTTGTTTGTAATTGTTTTTTAATCCTCATTATTTACTTCAGTTTATTACAGTATGTCTCTATATACATATTTATTTTATTTTTTTTAATTCATTTTGGCCAAAGGTGGCGCATTTCAATTTCTTACACACACGTGCTGTACATAATTTTTTACACACACTTGTTATTTCATATGTTGGCCAGACAGGGAGCACTTTTAAAACCGACACACAGTCAATTTGAAAAATCCCTCTTTTTTTGGGACCACCCTCATTTTGACAGATTTCACCACCAGGGGGTGCAAATGAGATCTTTATTTTTTGTTTTTTGTAATGTGCTTAAGGCCGATGACAAACGAGTCACGGACCACAGATGGCCCCTGTGCCGCACTTTGGGCAACCCAGCTGTAGAAGTTAACTGTTAATGGCCACTATAGTCTTAGTACCGTAGTGTATTTGTTCATCCTACGGTCACATATGGGACGCGGGTTGTCTTACGTCAGCACCGGAAGTCGTAAAATCAGCTGTTCGACTTGGCGAGTTTTTTTCGGGGATGAATAGGGAAGTCCTTCTTTAGCTGCCGTCTTGTTTTGTCATATATTGCTGCCTTTGCACCTGTCGATGTTTACTTTTGTATGCGCATTAAATCAACCAAAAAATCCTGACTTTGGAGCAATGTTCACGTACTCTAGTATTTGGCTGTCCATTAGATGCAATGGTTTTCCATATTGGGACCATGATTTCAGTCCTAAGTTGTTTCCTTCTTGGTGTCTCAAGAAGGGTAGAAAAAAAGCTTGTTGTGAAAAATGAGTTGGAATTTCACAAGAAAAAGGTCACAATTTCACAAGAAAAACTTAGAATTTTGGCGGTATTATAAAAAAAGTCGTATTTTTACTCAATGTAAGTCAAAATTTTACAAGTAAAACTGAACATTTGTGCAATATTACGATGAAAGTTTGGATTTTACTCAATAACGGGCGCAATTTTACAAGAAAGGCTTAACATTTTGGCAATTTTTTGAAAAGAGTCGTAGTTTTACTCGACAAAAGTCACAATTTTATAAGAACACTTTAAAATGTTGCCAATATTTTATTAATAATCGGAAATTTTACTTGGCAAAATGATGACATAAGTCATCATTTTACTCAAAAAATGTCAGTTTTACAAGAACGACAAAAATTTGCAATATTGTGATAAAAGTCCGAATTTTATGACAAGTGTCACCATTTTGCATTAAAAAGTAATAATTTTACATAAAAAATAAATAATTTCACATTAAAATGTAATAATTTTACGAGAAAATATTTCAATATTACAGACACTGAAAGAATATGAGAAATTGTTCCCAATTTTATCAGAAAAAAGTGAGAAAAAGACTGCTTTTAGTAAAAAAAAAATTGAATTTTTTGTTTGTAATTGGTTTTTAATCCTCATTATTTACTTCAATGTATTACAGTATGTCTCTATATACATATTTATTTTATAAATTTATTTTGTATGCGCATTAAATCAACAGAAAAATCCTGACTTTGGAGCAATGTTCACGGACTCTAGTATTTGGTTGTCCATTAGATGCAATGGTTTTCCGTATTGGGACCATGATTTCAGTCCTAAGTTGTTCACCGGTTCCTCACATGGAAGGTACTTTTCCTTCTTGGTGTCTCAAGAAGGGTAGAAAAAAAGCTTGTTGTGAAAAATGAGGTGGAATTTCACAAGAAAAAGGTCACAATTTCACAAGAAAAACTTAGAATTTTGGCGGTATTATAATAAAAGTCGTATTTTTACTCAATGTAAGTCAAAATTTTACAAGTAAAACTGAACATTTGTGCAATATTATGATGAAAGTTGGAATTTTACTCAATAACGGGCGCAATTTTACAAGAAAGGCTTAACATTTTGGCAATTTTATGAAAAGAGTCGTAGTTTTACTCGACAAAAGTCACAATTTTATAAGAACACTTTAAAATGTTGCCAATATTTTATTAATAATCGGAAATTTTACTTGGCAAAATGATGACATAAGTCATCATTTTACTCAAAAAATGTCAGTTTTACAAGAACGGCAAAAATTTGCAATATTGTGATAAAAGTCCGAATTTTATGACAAGTGTCACCATTTTGCATTAAAAAGTAATAATTTTACATAAAGTAATAATTTTACATTAAAAATAAATAATTTCACATTAAAATGTAATAATTTTACGAGAAAATATTGCAATATTACAGACGCTGAAAGAATATGAGAAATTGTTCCCAATTTTATCAGAAAAAAGTGAGAAAAAGACTGCTTTTAGTAAAAAAAAAAATTAGAATTTTTTGTTTGTAATTGGTTTTTCATCCTCATTATTTACTTCAATGTATTACAGTATGTCTGTATATACATATTTATTTTATACATTTATTTTGTATGCGCATTAACTCAACAGAAAAATCCTGACTTTGGAGCAATGTTCACGGACTCTAGTATTTGGCTGTCCATTAGATGCAATGGTTTTCCGTATTGGGACCATGATTTCAGTCCTAAGTTGTTCACCGGTTCCTCACATGGAAGGTACTTTTCCTCCTTGGTGTCTCAAGAAGGGTAGAAAAAAAGCTTGTTGTGAAAAAAGAGTTGGAATTTCACAAGAAAAAGGTCACAATTTCACAAGAAAAACTTAGAATTTTGGCGGTATTATAATAAAAGTCGTAATTTTACTCAATGTAAGTCAAAATTTTACAAGTAAAACTGAACATTTGTGCAATATTACGATGAAAGTTTGAATTTTACTCAATAACGGGCGCAATTTTACAAGAAAGGCTTAACATTTTGGCAATTTTATGAAAAGAGTCGTAGTTTTACTCGACAAAAGTCACAATTTTATAAGAACACTTTAAAATGTTGCCAATATTTTATTAATAATCGGAAATTTTACTTGGCAAAATTATGACATAAGTCATCATTTTACTCAAAAAATGTCAGTTTTACAAGAACAACAAAAATTTGCAATATTGTGATAAAAGTCTGAATTTTATGACAAGTGTCACCATTTTGCATTAAAAAGTAATAATTTTACATAAAAAAGTAATAATTTTACATAAAAAAGTAATAATTTTACATTAAAAATAAATAATTTCACATTAAAATGTAATACTTTTACGAGAAAATATTGCAATATTACAGACACTGAAAGAATATGAGAAATGGTTCCCAATTTTATCAGAAAAAAGTGATTAAAAGACTGCTTTTAGTAAAAAAAAAAATTGAATTTTTTGTTTGTAATTGGTTTTTAATCCTCATTATTTGCTTCAATGTATTACAGTATGTCTCTATATACATATTTATTTTATAAATTTATTTTGTATGCGCATTAAATCAACAGAAAAATCCTGACTTTGGAGCAATGTTCACGGACTCTAGTATTTGGCTGTCCATTAGATGCAATGGTTTTCTGTATTGGGACCATGATTTCAGTCCTAAGTTGTTCACCGGTTCCTCACATGGAAGGTACTTTTCCTTCTTGGTGTCTCAAGAAGGGTAGAAAAAAAGCTTGTTGTGAAAAATTAGTTGGAATTTCACAAGAAAAAGGTCACAATTTCACAAGAAAAACTTAGAATTTTGGCGGTATTATAATAAAAGTCGTGATTTAACTCAATGTAAGTCAAAATTTTACAAGTAAAACTGAACATTTGTGCAATATTATGATGAAAGTTGGAATTTTACTCAATAACGGGCGCAATTTTACAAGAAAGGCTTAACATTTTGGCAATTTTATGAAAAAAGTCGTAGTTTTACTTGACAAAAATCACAATTTTATAAGAACACTTTAAAATGTTGCCAATATTTTATTAATAATCGGAAATTTTACTTGGCAAAATGATGACATAAGTCATCATTTTACTCAAAAAATGTCAGTTTTACAAGAACGACAAAAATTTGCAATATTGTGATAAAAGTCCGAATTTTATGACAAGGGTCACCATTTTGCATTAAAAAGTAATAATTTTACATAAAAAAGTAATAATTTTACATAAAAAAGTAATAATTTTACATTAAAAAGAAATAATTTCACATTAAAATGTAATAATTTTACGAGAAAATATTGCAATATTACAGACGCTGAAAGAATATGAGAAATTGTTCTCAATTTTATCAGAAAAAAGTGAGAAAAAGACTGCTTTTAGTAAAAAAAAAAAAAATTAAATTTTTGTTTGTAATTGGTTTTTTATCCTCATTATTTACTTCAATGTATTACAGTATGTCTCTATATACATGTTTATTTTATAAATTTATTTTGTATGCGCATTAAATCAACAGAAAAATCCTGACTTTGGAGCAATGTTCACGGACTCTAGTATTTGGCTGTCCATTAGATGCAATGGTTTTCCGTATTGTGACCATGATTTCAGTCTTAAGTTGTTCACCGGTTCCTCACATGGAAGGTACTTTTCCTCCTTGGTGTCTCAAGAAGGGTAGAAAAAAAGCTTGTTGTGAAAAAAGAGTTGGAATTTCACAAGAAAAAGGTCACAATTTCACAAGAAAAACTTAGAATTGTGGCGGTATTATAATAAAAGTCGTATTTTTACTCAATGTAAGTCAAAATTTTACAAGTAAAACTGAACATTTGTGCAATATTATTATGAAAGTTGGAATTTTACTCAATAACGGGCGCAATTTTACAAGAAAGGCTTAACATTTTGGCAATTTTATGAAAAGAGTCGTAGTTTTACTCGACAAAAGTCACAATTTTATAAGAACACTTTAAAATGTTGCCAATATTTTATTAATAATTGGAAATTTTACTTGGCAAAATGATGACATAAGTCATCATTTTACTCAAAAAATGTCAGTTTTACAAGAACGACAAAAATGTGCAATATTGTGATAAAAGTCCGAATTTTATGACAAGTGTCACCATTTTGCATTAAAAAGTAATAATTTTACATAAAATAATAATTTTACATTAAAAATAAATAATTTCACATTAAAATGTAATAATTTTACGAGAAAATATTGCAATATTACAGACGCTGAAAGAATATGAGAAATTGTTCCCAATTTTATCAGAAAAAAGTGACAAAAAGACTGCTTTTAGTAAAAAAAAAAAAAAATTGAATTTTTTGTTTGTAATTGGTTTTTAATCCTCATTATTTACTTCAATGTATTACAGTATGTCTCTATATACATATTTATTTTATAAATTTATTTTGTATGCGCATTATATCAACAGAAAAACCCTGACTTTGGAGCAATGTTCACAGACTCTAGTATTTGGCTGTCCATATGAGAAATTGTTCCCAATTTTATCAGAAAAAAGTGAGGAAAAAGAATGCTTTTAGTAAAAAAAAAAATTGAATTTTTTGTTTGTAATTTGTTTTTAATCCTCATTATTTACTTCAATGTATTACAGTATGTCTCTATATACATGTTTATTTTATAAATTTATTTTGTATGCGCATTAAATCAACAGAAAAATCCTGACTTTGTAGCAATGTTCACGGACTCTAGTATTTGGCTGTCCATTAGATGCAATGGTTTTCCGTATTGGGACCATGATTTCAGTCCTAAGTTGTTCACCGGTTCCTCACATGGAAGGTACTTTTCCTTCTTGGTGTCTCAAGAAGGGTAGAAAAAAAAGCTTGTTGTGAAAAATTAGTTGGAATTTCACAAGAAAAAGGTCACAATTTCACAAGAAAAACTTAGAATTTTGGCGGTATTATAATTAAAGTCGTGATTTAACTCAATGTAAGTCAAAATTTTACATAATTTTACGTAATATTACATTTGTGCAATATTACGATGAAAGTTTGAATTTTACTCAATAACGAGCGCAATTTTACAAGAAAGGCTTAACATTTTGGCAATTTTTTGAAAAGAGTCGTAGTTTTACTCGACAAAAGTCACAATTTTATAAGAACACTTTAAAATGTTGCCAATATTTTATTAATAATCGGAAATTTTACTTGCCAAAATGATGACATAAGTCATCATTTTACTCAAAAAATGTCAGTTTTACAAGAACGACAAAAATTTGCAATATTGTGATAAAAGTCCGAATTTTATGACAAGTGTCACCATTTTGCATTAAAAAGTAATAATTTTACATAAAAAAGTAATAATTTTACATTAAAAAGAAATAATTTCACATTGAAATGTAATAATTTTACGAGAAAATATTGCAATATTACAGACGCTGAAAGAAATTGTTCCCAATTTTATCAGAAAAAAGTGAGAAAAAGACTGCTTTTAGTAAAAAAAAAAAATTGAACTTTTTGTTTGTAATTGGTTTTTAATCCTTATTATTTACTTCAATGTATTACAGTATGTCTCTATATACATATTTATTTTATAAATTTATTTTGCATGCGCATTAAATCAACTTGACTTTGGAGCAATGTTCACGGACTCTAGTATTTGGCTGTCCATTAGATGCAATGGTTTTCCGTATTGGGACCATGATTTCAGTCTTTTGTTCACCGGTTCCTCACATGGAAGGTACTTTTCCTTCTTGGTGTCTCAAGAAGGGTAGACACACACACACACACACACATAAAGAGTGCACTACAAATAATAATGTCTATTCTACCTTGGTGGCCATGCAAATGCGTGCATACCTTAGTAAACGCACACCTTCCCCTTGGATACAGACGCTTACAAGTAGCAATTTTCTGTCCCATTCTAAGGATTTACAATTTGCTGTTCTTGTTCCTCTGCAATTCATTCTGCTCTGTTCTGTATCCATGCTGCTGCTCGTGTGCGGTTTTAGGATGCTATCAAGGTTTGTGTCAGCAGTCATGGTGATGGTGAAGTACAGTGGGAGAGAAAAAATAAATAGTGGTGGGGGTGGCAGGGATGGGAATGAGACTGAAGAAGAGTGAAGTGGGAGAAAGATGGAGCGAGGGAGGGAGAAGTTGATGGGTCTAGAGGGAAGAAAGGAGTTTAGTGTGTGTGTGTGTGTGTGTGTGTGTGTGTGTGTGTGTGTGTGTGTGTGCACGCTGGGGGAGCGTTAAAATGTGAAGCCAAGCGGAATTAAATGATCTTGACAAAGCCTGGAAATGTTGCTGATCGGCAGTGGTGTGAGCCAACAGCTCCAATGTTGATAATGATGTATTCCTATATGCTAATGAGGGTGTCTGTCAAGCAACACGCTAGTTATCAAAGAAATAGGTTTCAACTTGTGCAGTCCATGGTAGGATTTCACGATTTTGCCTATTTATGTGTTTACAAGGGTCGGTGTTCCAGTACATGTGATTTTTTTTTTTTTTTTTTTTTTTTTTTTTTTTGCACACCGCTTAGATTTTTTAGATTAGATTCGATTAGATTAGATTTATTGGTCCCCTTGGGGAAATTCATTGTCACTGCCGTACATTTAAACACTAGACATTACACATCATACACAAAAAAAAAAAAAAAAAAAAAAAAAAAGACATCATACATGACTAACACACATTTACAGGCTTGTCAGACAGGTCGGCCGGGCCTGCTGTTAAGGGCGGCTATAGCTGCAGGGATCAGGCTTTTCCTGAGGCGGGCCCTGCACATTACAAGTGAGGGACAGGAAGGAGGGTGCACGCCCGGGTTGTGAACCTGAAGGCAAAACAAACACGAGCCATTCGGCACAGAAATGGAGATACGGGCGAGCGGGGAGTCAAAGCGAGCCATAGCGCCGTCAGGCGTACTTGCTTTGTTGGCAGGGAAGATTGCGAGATTTCTTAGAGGCGGTTTGGCCGCTTGACGGATTGTTTCCTTGCCAAGTGTTTGAGCTGGTGTTCAGGGTTGTACGGTATACCGGTATTAGTAGGGTACCGCATACTTGCCAACCCTCCCGGATTTTCCGGGAGACTCCCGAAATTCAGCGCCTCTCCCGAAAACCAAATTTTCTCCCGAAAATCTCCCGAAATTCAAGATTCCCACAAAATAAACAGCGTACCCGCCCAATCACGTTATAACTGTAGAATGATAGAGGGCGAGTTCTTGGTTTCTTATGTGGGTTTATTGTTAGGCATTTTCATTAACGTCCTCCCGGCGTGGCAACAACACACGACAACAGCAGTCACGCCTACCGTAAAGCAGTTTGTCTGCCGTAAACAGCAATGTTGTGACACTCTTAAACAGTACAATGCTGCCATCTAGTGCATTTGATGAAAGCACTTTTGTGCGTGCCACACAGCAATGCATCATCAGAGAGGGTCAGTATGGTTAGAAAAATAGTGACAGAGAATAGAACAAGGATGGACAATTCAACTCTTAACTCAACAATGAGTAGATGAGCGTTATGTGTGTGTATATGTGTAAATAAATGAACACTGAAATTCAAGTATTTATTATATATATATATATATATATATATATATATATATATATATATATATATATATATATATATATATATATATATAATAAAATAAATATTTATAGCTAGAATTCACTGAAAGTCAAGTATTTCTTGTATGTATATATATATATATATATATATATATATATATATATATATATACCGTATTTTCCGCACCATAAGGCGCCCTGGGTTATAAGCCGCGCCTTCAATGAACGGCATATTTCAAAACTTTGTCCACCTATAAGCCGCCCCGTGTTGTAAGCCGCATCTAACTGCGCTAAAGGAATGTCAAAAAAACAGTCAGATAGGTCAGTCAAACTTTAATAATATATTAAAAACCAGCGTGATGTGGGCGCGCATGGAGTCGTATATCAACATGGACGGAGCTGCGTGAAAAAAGCCACCCGGCCTCTTCGCGTAAACTTAAACTTACCTTAACCACTCGCTCATCTTTTCTTCATCCATCCCTTCGAGTTAGCTTTTATGATGACGCCGGCTGGAAAGGTCTCTTTTGGCAAGGTCTTCCTTTTGAATATCACCATGGGTGGAAGTTTCTGGCCATTAGCATGGCAAGCTAGAACCACAGTGAAGGATGACTTCTCATTCCCTGTGGTGCGAATATTCACCGTACGTGCTCCCGTTGTATCCACAGTGCGGTTCACAGGAATATCAAAAGTCAGTGGAACCTCGTCCATGTTGATAATGTTCTCTGGCCGGATCTTTTTTTCAGCTATCTTGTTTTTACAATATGCACGGAAAGTAGCCAGCTTTTCTTGAAAGTCTTTAGGCAGTTGCTGTGAAATAGTAGTCCGTGTGCGGATGGAGAGATTGCGTCTTTTCATGAACCGGAAACCTGTCGCTTAGTAGGAGCCATTTTGTGGTCTTTACAGATGTAAACACACAAAGGAAATGAAACGTAATATCCGCGCGCTTCTTCTTCTTCTACGCGGGCGGGTGGTTGCTTACAGTAGAAGAAGAAGCGCTTCCTGTTCTATGGGGGCGGGTGCTTACCTTGGCGGTTGCTTGCGTAGAAGAAGAAGCACTTCCTCTTCTACGGGGAAAAAAGATGGCGGCTGTTTACCGTAGTTGCGAGACCTAAACTTTATGAAAATGAATCTTAATATTAATCCATATATAAAGCGCACCGGGTTATAAGCCGCACTGTCAGCTTTTGAGTAAATTTGTGGTTTTTAGGTGCGGCTAATAGTGCGGAAAATACGGTATATATATATATATATATATATATATATATATATATATATATATATATATATGTATGAAATACTTGACTTAGTGAATTCTAGCTGTAAATATACTCCTCCCCTCTTAACCACGCCCCCCCCCTGCCCACTCCTCCCAAAATCGGAGGTCTCAAGGTTGGCAAATATGGGGCACCGCGATACTAATGAAGCATATTCTGTGCTGTACCGCCTCTGAAAGGTACCGCGCCCCCGTCGTCGTCACGTCATGTCATTGCTGGTGTACGAGCAGAGGAGCATGTTCGGCAGCGCACAACCACAGAGTACTTACAAGCAGACACAATGTGTAGACAGAAAAGGGAGAACGGATGCATTTTGGCTTAAAAACTAACATTAAAAGTGAAGTTATAACACTGAAACGCCCTCAGGAAGAGGTACTTTAAGAAATGGCTAGTCGGCAGTGTTTTAGCGACTTCTCAATCACTAATCCCCGTCTCCATGGCATACTTGCCAACCTTGAGACCTCCGATTTCGGGAGGTGGGGGGTGGGGGCGTGGTCGGGGTAGGGGTGTGGCGTGGCTGGGGGCGTGGTTAAGAGGGGAGGAGTATATTGACAGCTAGAATTCCCCAAGTCAAGTATTTCATACATATATATATATATATATACATACATACATACATATATATATATATATATATATATATATATATATATATATATATATATATATATATATATATATATATATATATATATATATATATATATATATATATATATATATATATATATAGATATCTACATCCTGAAAATATGCAAACAAACCGTGTTTAGATAATTGATACCTCAAACTTGCATAAATAAATATTAAGGAATATAACATAACTTGGCTTCTGAGAGTTTCAAAATGTAATGAATAAAATGCTAAAGTTGTCGATAAACAAGAAATTATTTTAATAATTAAATATGGTCATTTTAAATGAATTATTATGATAATTTAAAAGCAATTATTTCAAATATGTTTATTTTAATGTATAATTCTATGGCTGGATGTAATAAAGAGTCATGAAAAAATACAAATAAAAATACAATTAATTTTGATGTTTTTAGCAAAATATAGTAAAAATGTATTTATTTTTTTAAATTTTTTTTATTAATAAATATATTTATTTTTAGGTAAAATAAACATAATACAATTTATCTCTAGTCTGGATGATTTAGTTCTTGTCACCCTGTTGTCCTCCCGTCATGAAAAAAGGCTGTCCTCACTCAGGTCCGCATGGAGCTGGAGGGGGCGTGGCCTCCAGCTCCGGATGAAAATCGGGAGATTTTCGGGAGAATATTTGTCCCGGGAGGTTTTCAGGAGAGGCACTGAATTTCGGGAGTCTCCCGGAAAATTCGGGAGGGTTGGCAAGTATGCTCTACGGCGACAAATAAAGTACGTTTCTTACAAGTATCATTATCACTGCAGGACGAGGACTAGCTAAACATGCTTCACTACACACCGTAGATCACCAGCTTCAAAATGTAAACAAACCCCATTGGTGGATCTACACCTGACATCCACTGTAATGATACCAAGTACAGGAACGTATCTTGTCGATACTACTATGATTACGTCCATATTTTTTGGCATCACATCTTTTTTCGTTTAAAAAAAAATATCATTATGTTTATAAACTCAGTAAATATGTCCCTGGTCACATGAAGACTTTGAATATGACCAATGTATGATCCTGTAATGACTTGGTATCTGATTGAGACCCACATTTGTGGTATCATCCAAAATTAATGTAAAGTATCCAAACAGCAGAAGAATAAGTGATTATTACATTTTAACAGAAGTGTAGATAGAACATGTTAAAAGAGAAAATAAGCAGATATTAACAGTAAACGAAGAAGTGGATTAATAATCCAGTTTTACAAAAGTATTGGGACACTTGGGACTAACACTTGACAAAAGTATTGGGACATTTACGACTAAAAGTAGACAACAGTATTGGGAAACTTAGGACTACCACTGGACAAAAGTATTGGGACACTTACACTGGACAAAAGTATTGGGAGACTTGTGGCTAAAACTTGACAAAAGTATTGGGACACTTTGGACTAAAAGTAGACAACAGTATTGGGACACTTAGGACTACCACTGGACAAAAGTATTGGGACACTTACACTGGACAAAAGTATTGGGACACTTGGGACTAAAATTTGACAAAAGTATTGGGACACTTCGCACTAAAAGTAGACAAAAGTATTGGGACACTTAGGACTACCACTGGACAAAAGTATTGGGACACTTACACTGGACAAAAGTATTGGGACACTTGTGGCTAAAACTTGACAAAAGTATTGGGACACTTTGGACTAAAAGTAGACAACAGCATTGGGACACTTAGGACTACCACTGGACAAAAATATTGGGACACTTACACTGGACAAAAGTATTGGGACACTTGGGACTAAAATTTGACAACAGTATTGGGACACTTAGGACTACCACTGGACAAAAGTATTGGGAAACTTACACTGGACAAAAGTATTGGGACACTTGGGACTGAAACTTCACAAAAGTAATGGGACACTTCTGACTAAAAGTCGACAGAAGTATTGGGACACTTAGGACTACCACTGGACAAAAGTATTGGGACACTTTGGACTAAAAGTAGACAACAGTATTGGGACACTTAGGACTACCACTGGACAAAAGTATTGGGACACTTACACTGGACAAAAGTATTGGGACACTTGTGGCTAAAACTTGACAAAAGTATTGGGACACTTTGGACTAAAAGTAGACAACAGTATTGGGACACTTAGGACTACCACTGGACAAAAGTATTGGGACACTTACACTGGACAAAAGTATTGGGACACTTGGGACTAACACTTGACAAAAGTATTGGGACATTTACGACTAAAAGTAGACAACAGTATTGGGAAACTTAGGACTACCACTGGACAAAAGTATTGGGACACTTACACTGGACAAAAGTATTGGGAGACTTGTGGCTAAAACTTGACAAAAGTATTGGGACACTTTGGACTAAAAGTAGACAACAGTATTGGGACACTTAGGACTACCACTGGACAAAAGTATTGGGACACTTACACTGGACAAAAGTATTGGGACACTTGGGACTAACACTTGACAAAAGTATTGGGACATTTACGACTAAAAGTAGACAACAGTATTGGGAAACTTAGGACTACCACTGGACAAAAGTATTGGGACACTTACACTGGACAAAAGTATTGGGAGACTTGTGGCTAAAACTTGACAAAAGTATTGGGACACTTTGGACTCTAAGTAGACAACAGTATTGGGACACTTAGGACTACCACTGGACAAAAGTATTGGGACACTTACACTGGACAAAAGTATTGGGACACTTGGGACTAAAATTTGACAAAAGTATTGGGACACTTCGCACTAAAAGTAGACAAAAGTATTGGGACACTTAGGACTACCACTGGACAAAAGTATTGGGACACTTACACTGGACAAAAAGTATTGGGACACTTGGGGCTGAAACTTCACAAAAGTAATGGGACACTTCTGACTAAAAGTCGACAGAAGTATTGGTAAACTTAGGACTACCACTGGACAAAAATATTGGAACACTTAGGACTAAAACTTGACAAAAGCATGGGGACACTTAGGACTAAAACTTGACAAAAGCATGGGGACACTTTGGACTAAAACTTGACCAAAGCATTGGGACACTTAGGACTACCGCTGGACAGAAGTATAGGGACACTTACACTGGACAAAAGTATTGGGACACTTGTGGCTAAAACTTGACAAAAGTATTGGGACACTTCTGACTAAAAGTCGACAGAAGTATTGGGACACTTAGGACTACCACTGGACAAAAGTATTGGGACATTTACGACTAAAAGTAGACAACAGTATTGGGGAACTTAGGACTACCACTGGACAAAAGTATTGGGACACTTACACTGGACAAAAGTATTGGGAGACTTGTGGCTAAAACTTGACAAAAGTATTGGGACACTTTGGACTAAAAGTAGACAACAGTATTGGGACACTTATGACTACCACTGGACAAAAGTATTGGGACACTTACACTGGACAAAAGTATTGGGACACTTGGGACTAAAATTTGACAAAAGTATTGGGACACTTTGGACTAAAAGTAGACAACAGTATTGGGACACTTAGGACTACCACTGGACAAAAGTATTGGGACACTTACACTGGACAAAAGTATTGGGACACTTGTGGCTAAAACTTGACAAAAGTATTGGGACACTTTGGACTAAAAGTAGACAACAGTATTGGGACACTTAGGACTACCACTGGACAAAAGTATTGGGACACTTGGGACTAAAATTTGACAAAAGTATTGGGACACTTCGCACTAAAAGTAGACAAAAGTATTGGGACACTTCGCACTAAAAGTAGACAGAAGTATTGGGACACTTAGGACTACCACTGGACAAAGGTATTGGGACACTTGGGACTAAAATTTGACAAAAGTATTGGGACACTTCGCACTAAAAGTAGACAAAAGTATTGGGACACTTCGCACTAAAAGTAGACAGAAGTATTGGGACACTTAGGACTACCACTGGACAAAAGTATTGGGACACTTGGGACTAAAATTTGACAAAAGTATTGGGACACTTCGCACTAAAAGTAGACAAAAGTATTGGGACACTTCGCACTAAAAGTAGACAGAAGTATTGGGACACTTAGGACTACCACTGGACAAAAAGTATTGGGACACTTGGGACTGAAACTTCACAAAAGTAATGGGACACTTCTGACTAAAAGTCGACAGAAGTATTGGGACACTTAGGACTACCACTGGACAAAAGTATTGGAACACTTAGGACTAAAACTTGACAAAAACATGGGGACACTTAGGACTAAAACTTGACAAAAGCATGGGGACACTTTGGACTAAAACTTGACCAAAGCATTGGGACACTTAGGACTACCGCTGGACAAAAGTATAGGGACACTTACACTGGACAAAAGTATTGGGACACTTAGGACTCAAACTTGACAAAGGTATTGGGACACTTAGGACTACCACTGGACAAAAGTATTGGGACGCTTACACTGGACAATAGTATTGGGACACTTAGGACTACAACTGGACACAAGTATTGGGACACTTGTGACTAAAACTGGACAAAAGTTTTGGGACACTTAGGACTACAACTGGCCAAAAGTATTGGGATGCTTAGGATTAAAACTTGACAAAAGTATTGGGACACTTGGGACTAAAACTTGACAAAAGTATTGGGACACTTAGGACAAAAACTGGACATAAGTATTGGGACACTTAGGAATACAACTGGACAAAAGTATTGGGACACTAAGAACTCAAACTTGACAAAGGTATTGGGACACTTAGGACTACCACTGGACAAAAGTATTGGGACGCTTACACCGGACAATAGTATTGGGACACTTAGGACTACAACTGGACACAAGTATTGGGACACTTATGACTAAAACTGGACAAAAGTTTTGGGACACTTAGGACTACAACTGGCCAAAAGTATTGGGATACTTAGGATTAAAACTTGACAAAAGTATTGGGACACTTGGGACTAAAACTTGACAAAAGTATTGGGACACTTAGGACGAAAACTGGACATAAGTATTGGGACACTTAGCAATACAACTGGACAAAAGTATTGGGACACTAAGAACTCAAACTTGACAAAGGTATTGGGACACTTAGGACTACCACTGGACAAAAGTATTGGGACGCTTACACTGGACAATAGTATTGGGACACTTAGGACTACAACTGGACACAAGTATTGGGACACTTATGACTAAAACTGGACAAAAGTTTTGGGACACTTAGGACTACAACTGGCCAAAAGTATTGGGATACTTAGGATTAAAACTTGACAAAAGTATTGGGACACTTGGGACTAAAACTTGACAAAAGTATTGGGACACTTAGGACGAAAACTGGACATAAGTATTGGGACACTTAGGAATACAACTGGACAAAAGTATTGGGACACTAAGAACTCAAACTTGACAAAGGTATTGGGACACTTAGGACTACCACTGGACAAAAGTATTGGGACGCTTACACTGGACAAAAGTATTGGGACACTTAGGAGTACAACTGGACACAAGTATTGGGACACTTATGACTAAAACTGGACAAAAGTTTTGGGACACTTAGGACTACAACTGGCCAAAAGTATTGGGATACTTAGGATTAAAACATGACAAAAGTATTGGGTCACTTGGGACTAAAACTTGACAAAAGTATTGGGACACTTAGGACGAAAACTGGACATAAGTATTGGGACACTTAGGAATACAACTGGACAAAAGTATTGGGACACTAAGAACTCAAACTTGACAAAGGTATTGGGACACTTAGGACTACCACTGGACAAAAGTATTGGGACGTTTACATGGACAAAAGTATTGGGACACTTAGGACTACAACTGGACACAAGTATTGGGACACTTATGACTAAAACTGGACAAAAGTTTTGGGACACTTAGGACTACAACTGGCCAAAAGTATTGGGTTACTTAGGATTCAAACTTGACAAAAGTATTGGGACACTTGGGACTAAAACTTGACAAAAGTATTGGGACACTTAGGACGAAAACTGGACATAAGTATTGGGACACTTAGGAATACAACTGGACAAAAGTATTGGGACACTAAGAACTCAGACTTGACAAAGGTATTGGGACACTTAGGACTACCACTGGACAAAAGTATTGGGACGCTTACACTGGACAAAAGTATTGGGACACTTAGGAGTACAACTGGACACAAGTATTGGGACACTTATGACTAAAACTGGACAAAAGTTTTGGGACACTTAGGACTACAACTGGCCAAAAGTATTGGGATACTTAGGATTAAAACTTGACAAAAGTATTGGGACACTTGGGACTAAAACTTGACAAAAGTATTGGGACACTTAGGAATACAACTGGACAAAAGTATTGGGACACCTACACTGGACAAAAGTATTGGGACACTTACACTGGACAAAAGTATTGGGACACTTAGGACTACAACTTGACAAAAGTATTGGGAAATTTAGGACTAAAACTGGAAATAAGTATTGGGACACTTAGGACTAGCACCTGCCAAATACGCGGGCCCGACCAACGCTGCTTGCAGCTTTAATTTTACTTGTTTTGGAAAGTCTTGACAAGCCGAATTTTCTTGTTCTATTGGCAGATAATTTTGCTTAGTTCAAATAAAATACCCCTAACTCTTGTTTTTCAACACTGACTTTTTGCAGTGTGTATACTATTTTATTTAAGGCCAAAATTGTTATTCGATTGCAATAAGAAACATATGTTTAATGTACCGTAAGATTTTTTTTTGTTAAAATAAAGCCAGTAATGCCAATTTTTTGTTGGTCCTCTTTATTTAAAAAAAAGAATCGAAAAGCATCGATACCGGTACCGAAATATTAGTATCGGGACAACCCTACTCATCGTTGTGTTAACTTACCCGCCCCTTCTTTCCCTCAGCAACCAACCATCCTCCATTTACTTTCAGTTTCGCACCAAAAGCGTGTCCAAACATGTGCAACAGACGTGATATCAGAAAGACAAAATCCTGGCAAATATTATGGATCATTAGTCTCCTTTTACTTGAGAGATTTACATCATTGAAAGACTTGTATGCAGTTTAATGACTGAACGTTCCACGCAAGTATATCTGCATGACTGCGTCATCATGCTGTGCCAAGTAAAACCCGACGCTTGAATTTCACGCTCGGTTTGAATCGGTCTTAGGGGAATGTTTAGGACACAGTGTGACTGTATCTGTTGTCATTTAATGTTTTGGCCAGCTGGGAAGCAAACTACTTGCTACCCTGAGGGTTGTCGACCATGTAGTGAACACACTGGACTAGAACCTTGTGTTCGGACTTTAGGTAGACATGACACTCCCGATGGACAGATGATATTTCAATGCCGGATCAGGCCCACGGACAGGTTTTATCCGGCCCGCGGGATGAGTTTGCTAAGTATAAAAACGAACCTGAAATTTTAGAATGAAAGAAACGACTGTTCTAAATGTGTCCACTAGATGTCGCAATAGCAATTATTTGTATCTTTGTAGATGATGCTACATATGTACAAAATAAACCTGTCAGGCTCGGTCAAAAATATCTTCAGTGAGATCTTCAGCTCTCACTGGATCGGTTCTCAGCCGAGTGTGAAGAGACTGGGGTGAGAATCAGCACCTCCAAGTCCGAGTCCATGGTTCTCGCCCGGGAAAGGGTGGAGTGCTATCTCCGGGTTGGGGAGGAGACCTTGCCCCAAGTGGAGGAGTTCAAGTACCTCGGAGTCTTGTTCACGAGTGAGGGAAGAGTGGATGGTGAGATCGACAGGCGGATCGGTGAGGCGTCTTCAGTAATGCGGACGCTGTATCGATTCGTTGTGGTGAAGAAGGAGCTGAGCCGGAAGGCAAAGCTCTCAATTTACCGGTCGATCTACGTTCCCATCCTCACCTATGGTCATGAGCTTTGGGTTATGCCCGAAAGGACAAGATCACGGGTACAAGCGGCCGAAATGAGTTTCCTCCGCCGGGTGCCGGATCTCTCTCTTAGAGATAGGGTGAGAAGCTCTGTCATCCGAGAAGAATTCAAAGTAAAGCCGCTGCTCCTCCACATGGAGAGGAGCCAGATGAGGTGGTTCGGGCATCTGCTCAGGATGCCACCCGAACGCCTCCCTAGGGAGGTGTTTAGGGCACGTCCGACCGGTAGGAGGCCAAGGGGAAGACCCAGGACACGTTGGGAAGACTATGTCTCCCGGCTGGCCTGGGAACGCCTCGGGATCCCTCGGGAGGAGCTGGACAAAGTGGCTGGGGAGAGGGAAGTCTGGGCTTCCCTGCTTAGGCTGCTGCCCCTGCGACCCGACCTCGGATAAGCGGAAGAAGATGGATGGATGGATAGATGGATGGCTTGGTCAAAAATAGGACTCAGATGCAGAGTAGGGAACAATCCGGGGAGCTTTTATTTGGAATACTACTTGTCACCTCCCGACATACTTGCCAACCTTGAGACCTCTGAAATTCGGGAGGGGGGGTTGAGGTGGGCGGGGTCAGGGGGAGGAGTATATTTATAGCTAGAATTCACTGAAATTCAAGTATTTCTTTTATATATATATATAATAAATACTTGAATTTCAGTGTTCATTTATTTACACATATACACACACATAACACTCATCTACTCATTGTTGTATTTGAAAGTGCAATGCTTTGTAGCCAGTAGCACAGCCTTTGAAGGAGCATAGGTATGGGCAGCATCTGTGAAATTTAATTTGCAGGAAAGGAGTGAGTTTAGGGCAGCAAACAGGTGGAACAGGGGTTAGTGCATGTGCCTCACAATATGAAGGTCCTGAGTAGTCCTGAGTTCAATCCCGGGCTCGGGATCTTTCTGTGTGGAGTTTGCATGTTCTCCCCGTGACTGCGTGGGTTCCCTCCGGGTACTCCGGCTTCCTCCCACCTCCAAAGACATGCACCTGGGGATGGGTTGATTGGCAACACTAAATGGTCCCTAGTGTGTGAATGTGAGTGTGAATGTTGTCTGTCTATCTGTGTTGGCCCTGTGATGAGGTGGCGACTTGTCCAGGGTGCACCCCGCCTTCCGCCCGAATGCAGCTGAGATAGGCTCCAGCACCCCCCCGCGACGCCAAAAAGAGACAACATGGATGGAGTGAGTTTAGGGTTGAATTGTCCATCCTCGTTCTATTCTCTGTCACTATCTTTCTAACCATGCTCAACACCCTCTCTGATGACTTGCAAGCGTACTTCTTCTTCTTACGCGTCGTCGCCATGTCTGTCTCTTCTTCGTTCTTCTGCTTCGTCTCCTTCTTGTTGTGTGTGCAGTTGTGCACTCTCCATAAGCCGTAGATGTTATAACGTGACTGGGCCGGCACGCTGTTTATATGGAGAAAAAGCGGACGTGATGACAGGCTGTCCTCACTCAGGTCCGCATGGACCTGGAGGGGGCGTGCCTCGAAATCAGGAGAAATTCGGGAGAATGGTTGTCCCGGGAGATTTTCGGGAGAGGCACTGAAATTCGGGAGTCTCCCGGAAAATTCGTGAGGGCAAGTTTGCCTCCCGAGTCAGGGCAATACAACATTGGCTATAATCTGACAATTAGGCGAAAAAGGTTCCACCGAAAATCCCTCCGAAAGGAGGAAACCAAAAATATCAATAGACTTGGACTTAGACTTAGACTTCCTTTTTTATTGTCATTCAAATTTTATCTTTACAGTACGGATAAGAATGAAATTTCGTTGCATTAGCTCATAGTAGTGCAGGATAAAACTGTCTTTATATTCCAGCGAGTTAATCCATTTTTGGGGGGGAATTGAGGGGATTATTTTAATGCGTTCAAGAGTCTTACGGCCTGAGGAAAGAAGCTGTTACAGAACCTGTAGGTTCTGCTTCGGAGGCTGCGGAACCTCTTTCTAGAGTCCAGCAGTGAAAACAGTCCTTGGTGGGGGGTGGGAGGAGTCTCTGCAGATTTTCTGAGCCCTGGTCAGGCAGCGGCTTTTTTGCGATCTCCCGGATAGGAGGAAGAGGAGTCCTGATGATCTTTTCCGCCGTCCTCACCACTCTCTGGAGCTTCTTCCAGTCTGAGGCACTGCAGGCTCCAGTCCAGACAGAGATGCAGTTGGTCAGTAGGCCATACTTGCCAACCCTCCCGATTTTCCCGGGAGACTCACGAATTTCAGTGCCCCTCCCGAAAATCTCCTGGGGCAACCATTCTCCCGAATTTCTCCCGATTTCCACCCGGACAACAATATTGGGGGCATACCTTAAAGGCGCTGCCTTTAGCGTCCTCTACAACCTGTCGTCACGTCCGCTTTTCCTCAATACAAACAACGTGCCGACCCAGTCACATAATATATGCGGCTTTTACACACACCTGAGTGAATGCAAAGCATACTTGATCAACAGCCATACAGGTCACACTGAGGGTGGCCGTATAAACAACTTTAACACTGTTACAAATATGCGCCACACTGTGAACCCACATCAAACAAAAATGACAAACACATTTCGGGAGAACACCCGCACCGTAACACAACATAAACACAACAGAACAAATACCCAGAACCCCTTGCAGCACTAACTCTTCCGGGACGCTACAATATACACCCCCGTTACCACCAAACCCCGCCCACCTCAACCACGCCCCCCCCCCCATCTCCCAAATTCGGAGGTCTCAAGGTTGGTAAGTATGTCTAGAGTCCAGCAGTGAAAACAGTCCTTGGTGGGGGGTGGGAGGAGTCTCTGCAGATTTTCTGAGCCCTGGTCAGGCAGCGGCTTTTTTGCGATCTCCCGGATAGGAGGAAGAGGAGTCCTGATGATCTTTTCCGCCGTCCTCACCATTCTCTGGAGCTACTTCCAGTCTGAGGCACTGCAGGCTCCAGTCAAGACAGAGATGCAGTTGGTCAGTAGGCCATACTTGCCAACCCTCCCGATTTTCCCGGGAGACTCACGAATTTCAGTGCCCCTCCCGAAAATCTCCTGGGGCAACCATTCTCCCGAATTTCTGCCGATTTCCACCCGGACAACAATATTGGGGGCATACCTTAAAGGCGCTGCCTTTAGCGTCCTCTACAACCTGTCGTCACGTCCGCTTTTCCTCAATACAAACAGCGTGCCGACCCAGTCACATAATATATGCGGCTTTTACACACACCTGAGTGAATGCAAAGCATACTTGATCAACAGCCATACAGGTCACACTGAGGGTGGCCGTATAAACAACTTTAACACTGTTACAAATATGCGCCACACTGTGAACCCACATCAAACAAAAATGACAAACACATTTCGGGAGAACACCCGCACCGTAACACAACATAAACACAACAGAACAAATACCCAGAACCCCTTGCAGCACTAACTCTTCCGGGACGCTACAATATACACCCCCGTTACCACCAAACCCCGCCCACCTCAACCACGCCCCCCCCCCCATCTCCCAAATTCGGAGGTCTCAAGGTTGGTAAGTATGTCTAGAGTCCAGCAGTGAAAACAGTCCTTGGTGGGGGTGGGAGGAGTCTCTGCAGATTTTCTGAGCCCTGGTCAGGCAGCGGCTTTTTGCTATCTCCTGGATAGGAGAAAGAGGAGTCCTGATGATCTTTTCCGCCGTCCTCACCACTCTCTGCAGAGACTTCCAGTCTGAGGCACTGCAGGCTCCAGTCCAGACAGAGATGCAGTTGGTCAGTAGGCTCTCTATGTCAGGTTCATTAATTTGAGCGAGGATGAAAGATTCGTGGATGAGTAAAGTGAGAGTGAAGGACTAGAGGGCAGTGGGAGCGATTCAGATAGGGAAGATGCTGTGAGAGGCGGGTGGGAATGACTAAAACAGTAAATAAACACAAGACATATATATACTCTATTAGCCACAACACAACCAGGCTTATATTTAATATGCCACAAAGTAATCCCGCATAACAAACACCTCCCCCCTCCCGTCCATATAACCCGCCAATACAACTCAAACACCTGCACAACACACTCAATCCCACAGCCCAAAGTACCGTTCACCTCCCCAAAGTTCATACAGCACATATATTTCCCCAAAGTCCCCAAAGTTACGTACGTGACATGCACATAGCGGCACGCACGTACGGGCAAGCGATCAAATGTTTGGAAGCCGCAGCTGCATGTGTACTCACGGTACCGCGTCTGCGCATCCAACTCAAAGTCCTCCTGGTAAGAGTCTCTGTTGTCCCAGTTCTCCACAGGCCAATGGTAAAGCTTGACTGTCATCTTCCGGGAATGTCCATCCATCCATCCATCCATCTTCTTCCGCTTATCCGAGGTCGGGTCGCGGGGGCAGCAGCCTAAGCAGGGAATCCCAGACTTCCCTCTCCCCAGCCACTTCGTCCAGCTCTTCCTGTGGGACCCCGAGGCGTTCCCAGGCCAGCCGAGAGACATAGTCTTCCCAACGTGTCCTGGGTCTTCCCCGCGGCCTCCTACCGGTCGGACGTGCACTAAACACCTCCCTAGGGAGGCGTTCGGGTGGCATCCTAACCAGATGCCCGAACCACCTCATCTGGCTCCTTTGGATGTGGAGGAGCAGCGGCTTTACTTTGAGCTCCTCCCGGATGGCAGAGCTTCTCACCCTATCTCTAAGGGAGAGCCCCGCCACCCGGCGGAGGAAACTCATTTCGGCCGCTTGTACCCGTGATCTTGTCCTTTCGGTCATAACCCAAAGCTCATGACCATAGGTGAGGATGGGAACGTAGATCGACCGGTAAATTGAGAGCTTTGCCTTCCGGCTCAGCTCCTTCTTCACCACAACGGATCGATACAGCGTCCGCATTACTGAAGACGCCGCACCAATCCGCCTGTTGATCTCACGATCCACTCTTCCCTCACTCGTGAACAAGACTCCGAGGTACTTGAACTCCTCCACCTGGGGCAAGATCTCCTCCTCAACCCGGAGATGGCACTCCACCCTTTTCCGGGCGAGAACCATGGACTCGGACTTGGAGGTGCTGATTCTCATCCCAGTCGCTTCACACTCAGCTGCGAACCGATCCAGTGAGAGCTGAAGATCCTGGCCAGATGAAGCCATCAGGACCACATCATCTGCAAAAAGCAGAGACCTAATCCTGCAGCCACCAAACCAGATCCCCTCAACGCCTTGACTGCGCCTAGAAATTCTGTCCATAAAAGTTATGAACAGAATCGGTGACAAAGGGCAGCCTTGGCGGAGTCCAACCCTCACTGGAAACGTGTCCGACTTACTACCGGCAATGCGGACCAGGCTCTGGCACTGATCATACAGGAAGCGGACTGCCACAATCAGACAGTCCGATACCCCGTACTCTCTGAGCACTCCCCACAGGACTTCCCGAGGGACACGGTCGAATGCCTTCTCCAAGTCTACAAAACACATGTAGACTGGTTGGGCAAACTCCCATGCACCCTCAAGGACCCTGCGGAGAGTATAGAGCTGGTCCACAGTTCCACGACCAGGACGAAAACCACACTGTTCCTCCTGAATCCGAGGTTCGACTATCCGGCGTAGCCTCCTCTCCAGTACACCTGAATAGACCTTACCGGGAAGGCTGAGGAGTGTGATCCCACGATAGTTAGAACACACCCTCCGGTTCCCCTTCTTAAAGAGAGGAACCACCACCCCGGTCTGCCAATCCAGTGGCACCGCCCCCGATGTCCACGCAATGCTGCAGAGGAATGTAAACAATGAAACACCGGCTGTGTTTGTGTTGCTGCAGCAGCCCGCAATACACCGCTTCCCACCTACAGCTTTCTTCTTTGCTGTCTCCATTGTTCATTGAACAAATTGCAAAAGATTCACCAACACAGATGTCCAGAATACTGTGGAATTTTGCGATGAAAACAGACGACTTAATAGCTGGCCACCACGCTGTCCCAAAACGTCACGCGCAGACGTCATCATACTGAGACGTTTTCAGCAGGATATTTCGCGCAAAATTTAAAATTGCACTTTAGTAAACTAACTCGGCCGTATTGGCATGTGTTGCAATGTTAAGATTTCATCATTGATATGTAAACTATCAGACTGCGTGGTCGGTAGTAGTGGGTTTCAGTAGGCCTTTAATGGATTTGAGTTTCTTATTGACTGATTTATGTTTACTATCCATCCATCCATTTTCTACCGCTTGTCCCTTTTGGGGTCGCGGTCTCAGCTGTTCATTATCAGTAATATTCATAGGGAATCCTATCCATGTAAACATGAAAGAAAGTCAATTGCATATTCATTCCATAAACTGTTTTGGTCTCCATGTTTATCAATATTTTTGCTGGAGACGGTGAGCTGTGCTTTGTGGGTTTTTATGAGTTCCTACATGGAAATGTGACTGCAGTGGATGGAACAAAAAAAAAAAAGTGTGGCTGAACGAAAGGAACATTGCAAATGGACAGCAAACAATGAGCTGAAAGTCATTATGAAGCTCATTAAAGCTGACAAGAGCCGCGGCGTTAGTCACTTGATCCTTTTCTATGAGCGGCGCTTTAATTATCATTAACTCTTCCAGTGGCTGCCACGCTATGCTAAAACCACGTCGTTTTTTTTTTAAATATTTCGCTTTGGCCCACACGATACGGTTTGCTTTTTAAAAACAGTGATAAAGATGTAATTGCAACCCTACAAATTAAATCTGCAAAATAACATTAAAATGTAATACGCCTCATTTTGATTTGTTCTGCAAATTATACCGTGAATTAACCGGCTCTGTCGCTGATAATGTACGCTTAAAATTCCTCTCACATGGCAAAGTAATTTTGTCTCACCTTCAACTCTCCAACGTCCTGCTCAATGTCCACGACAGGCCTTGTCAGATGAGTTAAATCCGCGTAGTGCATTCCGAGCCTCCCTGTGCAATTTAATACCATTTCAAAGGCTTTTTAATAACTACTTTTGCAGCATTTAATCAATCAATCAATCAATCAATGTTTATTTATATAGCCCTAAATCACAAGTGTCTCAAAGGGCTGCACAAGCCACAACGACATCCTCGGTACAAAGCCCACATAAGGGCCCACAAAAAGCTCCTTGATAAGTTTCCCAGGAAGTGGGTCAAGTAAACATGTTGTTTGTTTTATCCCACGTACACGCCGTAATAGTTCCTCTAATGTTATTTCATCAAAAAGAGAGAGACTATTTTGTATTGCAGTATCCGTCGTAGATACAGTTGTATCTGTCTTAATAGAACCCAGTTGTAGCTGGGATGCGTTGTCTTTAATCTCCTTTCTAATGAGTTCAATTTTCTTATTAAAGAAATTCATAAAGTCATCTGCCGAGTGGGTGGAGCTATTGGGAGGAGCTACTGTACTAAACAAAAATTTAGGGTCGTTTTTGTTGAGGCGGATGAGATTTGAGTAATATTTAGCTTTAGCTAAGGTAAGCATGCGTTTATACGATATTAAACTATCACTCCATGCTTGATGGAAAACCTCAAGCTTGGTCGCGCGCCATTTGCGTTCCAACTTTCTACATGATAATTTATGAGCTCTGGTTTCTTCTGTAAGGTTGAACATAAGTTTTAATAAGCAGACATATATCTTTCGTTAATAAAATCATCAGCAATTTCTTAATGCATTAAAACAGATCCATTTCTCGTAATATGTATTCGACATATCACATCATATTCAGCACCCGGGCAATTAGCACTGGCGCCCCCCAGGGTGTGTGTTCTAACCCTACCCTAATGACTGCACCTTAGGGCAGTGTTTTTCTACCACCCGTGAGATACAGTCTGGTGTGTCGTGGAAGATTATCTAATTTCACCTATTTGGGTTAAAAATATTTTTTGCAAACCAGTAATTATAGTCCGCAATTTATGTGTTGTTGTTGTTGAGTGTCGGTGCTGTCTAGAGCTCGGCAGAGTAACCGTGTAATACTCTTCCATATCAGTAGGTGGCAGCCGGTAGCTAATTGCTTTGTAGATGTCGGAAACAGTGGGAGGCAGGGTGCAGGTAAAAAAGTGTCTAATGATTAAACCAAATATAAACAAAAGGTGAGTGCCCCTACGAAAAGGCATTGAAGCTTAGGGAAGGCTATGCAGTACGAAACTAAAACTGAACTGGCTACAAAGTAGACAAAAACAGAATGCTGGACGACAGCAAAGACTTACTGCGGAGCAAAGACGGCGTCCACAGTGTGCATCCGAACATGACATGACAATCAACAATGTCCCCACAAAGAAGGATAAAAACAACTGAAATATTCTTGATCGCTAAAACAAAGTATAAACCCCCGTTTCCATATGAGTTGGGAAAATGTGTTAGATGTAAATATAAACGGAATACAAATCATTTTCAACCCATATTCAATTGAATGCACTACAAAGACAAGATATTTGATGTTCAAACTCATAAACTTTATTTTTTTTTGCAAATAATAATTAACTTAGAATTTCAAGGCTGCAACACGTGCCAAAGTAGTTGGGAAAGGGCATGTTCATCACTGTGTTACATGGCCTTTTCTTTTAACAACACTCAATAAATGATTGGGAACAGAGGGAACTAATTGTTGAAGCTTTGAAAGTGGAATTCTTTCCCATTCTTGTTTTATGTAGAGCTTCAGTCGTTCAACAGTCCGGGGTCTCCGCTGTCGTATTTTACGCTTCATAATGCACCACACCTTTTCGATGGGAGACAGGTCTGGACTGCAGGCGGGCCAGGAAAGTACCCGAACTCTTTTTTTTACGAAGCCACGCTGTTGTAACACGTGCTGAATGTGGCTTGGCATTGTCTTGCTGAAATAAGCAGGGGCGTCCATGAAAAAGACGGCGCTTAGATGGCAGCATGTGTTGTTCCAAAACCTGTATGTACCTTTCAGCATTAATGGTGCCTTCACAGATGTGTAAGTTACCCATGTCTTGGGCACTAATGCACCCCCATACCATCACAGATGCTGGATTTTGAACTTTGCGTCGATAACAGTCTGGATGGTTCGCTTCCCCTTTGGTCCGGATGACACGATGTCGAATATTTCCAAAAACAATTTGAAATGTGGACTCGTCAGACCACAGAACACTTTTCCACTTTGCATGAGTCCATCTTAGATGATCTCGGGCCCAGAGAAGCCGGCGGCGTTTCTGGGTGTTGTTGATAAATGGCTTTGGCTTTGCATAGTAGAGCTTTAACTTGCACGTACAGATGTAGCGACCAACTGTATTTAGTGACAGTGGTTTTCTGAAGTGTTCCTGAGCCCATGTGGTGATATCCTTTAGAGATTGATGTCGGTTTTTGATACAGTGCCGTCTGAGGGATCGAAGGTCACGGTCATTCAATGTTGGTTTCCGGCCATGCCGCTTACGTGGAGAGATTTCTCCAGATTCTCTGAACATTTTGATGATATTATGGACCGTAGATGTTGAAATCCCTAAATTTCTTGTAATTGCACTTTGAGAAACGTTGTTCTTAAACTGTTTGACTATTTGCTCACGCAGTTGTGGACAAAGGGGTGTACCTCGCCCCATCCTTTCTTGTGAAAGACTGAGCATTTTTTGGGAAGCTGTTTTTATACCCAATCATGGCACCCACCTGTTCCCAATTAGCCTGCACACCTGTGGGATGTTCCAAATAAGTGTTTGATGAGCATTCCTCAACTTTATCAGTATTTATTGCCACCTTTCCCAACTTCTTTGTCACGTGTTGCTGGCATCAAATTCTAAAGTTAATGATTATTTGCAAAAAAAAAAAAAAATGTTTATCAGTTTGAACATCAAATATGTTGTCTTTGTAGCATATTCAACTGAATATGAGTTGAAAAGGATTTGCAAATCATTGTATTCCGTTTATATTTACATCTAACACAATTTCCCAACTCATATGGAAACGGGGTTTGTAGATGCGGGAAACATCCCTCAAAGGAAGACATGAAACTGCTACAGGAAAATACCAAAAAAAAGAGAAAAAACAACCAAAATAAGAGCGCAAGACAAGAACTAAAACACTACACACAAGAAAACAGCAATAAACTCAAAATAAGTCAGGGTGTGATGTGACAGGTGGTGACAGTACACCTACTTTGAGACAAGAGCTATATTGATGCATGCTCGGTTATGATTTAAAGTCATATCCAACAATTGCGACGACGACTTTTTACTGTCAACTGAGTTTCGTTTTTGAATGATCTCTGCTGGTGGTGTGCCTCTACATTTTTTCAATGCAAAAAATGTGCCTTGGCTCAAAAAAGGTTGAAAAACACTGCCTTAGGGGACCCTTCTGTGAAACTCTTGTGAAGTGAATTATATTTATATAGTACTTTTTGTCTAGTGACTCAAAGCGCTTTACATAGTGAAACCCAATATCTAAGTTACATTTAAAGCAGTGTGGGTGGCACTGGGAGCAGGTGGGTAAAGTGTCTTGCCCAAGGACACAACGGCAGTGACTAGGATGGCGGAAGCGGGGATCGAACCTGGAACCCTCAAGTTGCTGGCACGGCCACTCTACCAACCGAGCTATACCGCCCCAAACTCTTGAAGTTCGCATGACATGAAAGTGGACTTGAGAAGAAGCCCCCCTTGTCTACTGTGGACTCTATTCAGGTCCCTGGGATCCACAATCTCACAACCTCCCACATAGACTGCCTTTTACACAGCAGGCCAAAATGGCCCAAACCTAATTTTTCTCAATATCTGATTTTTACCAGCTCACTGTTAACATCACAAGTAAAATGTGACCTTTATTAGACTCCAGTATAAACGTGCACCGGCCCCAAGCTGGGCCCAATGTGGACTTGACGGCGATAACGTGAAAACTTAGTAATTTGTCGGCTCTCTTGGTTGCTTTGTTGGGTCTGCTCCCATCACCTCAGCAGACGATGGCGTGGAACACCGCAGAGGCCGCTACAGTGTATATGGTTTTTTGTTGTTGTTTTATTTTTGGGGCTGTGTGTAGAAGTGGCTGGTTGCATCAGCTCTGCTCTTTTAATGTACAAACCCCGTTTCCATACGAGTTGGGAAATTGTGTTAGATGTAAATATAAACGGAATACAATGATTTGCAAATCCTTTTCAACCCATATTCAGTTGAATATGCTACAAAGACAACATATTTGATGTTCAAACTCATAAACTTGATTTTGAACTTAGAATTTCATGGCTGCAACACGTGCCAAAGTAGTTGGGAAAGGGCATGTTCACCACTGTGTTACATGGCCTTTCCTTTTAACAACACTCAGTAAACGTTTGGGAACTGAGGAGACACATTTTTGAAGCTTCTCAGGTGGAATTCTTTCCCATTCTTGCTTGATGTACAGCTTAAGTTGTTCAACAGTCCGGGGGTCTCCGTTGTGCTATTTTAGGCTTCATAATGCGCCACACATTTTCAATGGGAGACAGGTCTGGACTACAGGCAGGCCAGTCTAGTACCCGCACTCTTTTACTATGAAGCCACGTTGATGTAACACGTGGCTTGGCATTGTCTTGCTGAAATAAGCAGGGGCGTCCAGGGTAACGTTGCTTGGATGGCCACATATGTTGCTCCAAAACCTGTATGTACCTTTCAGCATTAATAGCGCCTTCACAGATGTGTAAGTTACCCATGTCTTGGGCACTAATACACCCCCATACCATCACACATGCTGGCTTTTACACTTTGCGCATATAACAATCCGGATGGTTCTTTTCCTCTTTGGTCCGGAGGACACGACGTCCACAGTTTCCAAAAACAATTTGAAATGTGGACTCGTCAGACCACAGAATACTTTTCCACTTTGTATCAGTCCATCTTAGATGAGCTCAGGCCCAGCGAAGCCGACGGCGTTTCTGGGTGTTGTTGATAAACGGTTTTCACCTTTCATAGGAGAGTTTTAACTTGCACTTACAGATGTAGCGACCAACTGTAGTTACTGACAGTGGGTTTTTGAAGTGTTCCTGAGCCCATGTGGTAATATCCTTTACACACTGATGTCGCTTGTTGATGCAGTACAGCCTGAGGAGTCGAAGGTCACGGGCTTAGCTGCTTACGTGCAGTGATTTCTCCAGATTCTCTGAACCCTTTGATGATATTACGGACCGTAGATGGTGAAATCCCTAAATTCCTTGCAATAGCTGGTTGAGAAAGGTTTTTCTTAAACTGTTCAACAATTTGCTCAGGCATTTGTTGACAAAGTGGTGACCCTCGCCCCATCCTTGTTTGTGAATGACTGAGCATTTCATGGAATCTACTTTTATACCCAATCATGGCACCCACCTGTTCCCAATTTGCCTGTTCACCTGTGGGATGTTCCAAATAAGTGTTTGATGAGCATTCCTCAACTTTATCAGTATTTATTGCCACCTTTCCCAACTTCTTTGTCACGTGTTGCTGGCATCAAATTCTAAAGTTAATGATTATTTGCAAAAAAAAATAAATGTTTATGAGTTTGAACATCAAATATGTTGTCTTTGTAGCATATTCAATTGAATATGGGTTGAAAAGGATTTGCAAATCATTGTATTCCGTTTATATTTACATCTAACACAATTTCCCAACTCATATGGAAACGGGGTTTGTAGATGCGGGAAATATCCCTCAAAGGAAGACATGAAACTGCTACAGGAAAATACCAAAAAAAGAGAAAAAGCAACCAAAATAAGAGCGCAAGACAAGAACTAAAACACTACACACAAGAAAACAGCAATAAACTCCAAATAAGTCAGGGTGTGATGTGACAGGTGGTGACAGTACACCTACTTTGAGACAAGAGCTATAGTGATGCATGCTTGGTTATGGTTTAAAGTCGTATCCAACAATTGCGACGACGACTTTTTACTGTCAACTGAGTTTCGTTTTTGAATGATCTCTGCTGGTGGTGTGCCTCTACATTTTTTCAATGCAAAAAATGTGCCTTGGCTCAAAAAAGGTTGAAAAACACTGCCTTAGGGGACCCTTCTGTGAAACTCTTATGAAGTGAATTATATTTATATAGTACTTTTTGTCTAGTGACTCAAAGCGCTTTACATAGTGAAACCCAATATCTAAGTTACATTTAAACCAGTGTGGGTGGCACTGGGAGCAGGTGGGTAAAGTGTCTTGCCCAAGGACACAACGGCAGTGACTAGGATGGCGGAAGCGGGGATCGAACCTGGAACCCTCAAGTTGCTGGCACGGCCACTCTACCAACCGAGCTATGCTGCCCCAAACTCTTGAAGTTCGCATGACATTAAAGTGGACTTCAGAAGAAGCCCCCATTGTCTACTGTGGACTCTATTCAGGTTCCTGGGATCCACAATCTCACAACCTCCCACATAGACTGCCTTTATTAGACTCCAGTATAAACGTGCACCGGCCCCAAGCTGGGCCCAATGTGGACTGGACGTCGATAAAGTGAAAACTTAGTAATTTGTCGGCTCTCTTGGTTGCTTTGTTGGGTCTGCTCCCATCACCTCAGCAGACGATGGCGTGGAACACCGCAGAGGCCGCTACAGTGTATATGGTTTTTTGTTGTTGTTTTATTTTGGGGGCTGTGTGTAGAAGTGGCTGTTTGCATCAGCTCTGCTCTTTTAATGTACAAACCCCGTTTCCATACGAGTTGGGAAATTGTGTTAGATGTAAATATAAACGGAATACAATGATTTGCAAATCCTTTTCAACCCATATTCAGTTGAATGCACTACAAAGACAACATATTTGATGTTCAAACTCATAAACTTGATTTTTTTTTTTTGCTAATAATAATTAACTTAGAATTTCATGGCTGCAACATGTGCCAAAGTAGTTGGGAAAGGGCATGTTCACCACTGTGTTACATGGCCTTTCCTTTTAACAACACTCAGTAAACGTTTGGGAACTGAGGAGACACATTTTTGAAGCTTCTCAGGTGGAATTCTTTCCCATTCTTGCTTGATGTACAGCTTAAGTTGTTCAACAGTCCGGGGGTCTCCTTTGTGCTATTTTAGGCTTCACACATTTTCAATGGGAGACAGGTCTGGACTACAGGCAGGCCAGTCTAGTACCCGCACTCTTTTACTATGAAGCCACATTGATGTAACACGTGGCTTGGCATTGTCTTGCTGAAATAAGCAGGGGCGTCCATGGTAACGTTGCTTGGATGGCAACATATGTTGCTCCAAAACCTGTATGTACCTTTCAGCATTAATGGCGCCTTCACAGATGTGTAAGTTACCCATGTCTTGGGCACTAATACACCCCCATACCATCACACATGCTGGCTTTTACACTTTGTGCCTATAACAATCCGGATGGTTCTTTTCCTCTTTGGTCTGGAGTACACGACGTCCACAGTCCAACAATTTGAAATGTGGACTCGTCAGACCACAGAACACTTTTCCACTTTGTATCAGTCCATCTTAGATGAGCTCAGGCCCAGCGAAGCCGACGGCGTTTCTGGGTGTTGTTGATAAACGGTTTTCACCTTGCATAGGAGAGTTTTAAGTTGCACTTACAGATGTAGCGACCAATTGTAGTTACTGACAGTGGGTTTTTGAAGTGTTCCTGAGCCCATGTGGTAATATCCTTTACACACTGATGTCGCTTGTTGATGCAGTACAGCCTGAGGGATCGAAGGTCACGGGCTTAGCTGCTTACGTGCAGTGATTTCTCCGGATTCTCTGAACCCTTTGATGATATTACGGACCGTAGATGGTGAAATCCCTAAATTCCTTGCAATAGCTGGTTGAGAAAGGTTTTTCTTAAACTGTTCAACAATTTGCTCAGGCATTTGTTGACAAAGTGGTGACCCTCGCCCCATCCTTGTTTGTGAATGACTGAGCATTTCATGGAATCTACTTTTATACCCAATCATGGCACCCACCTGTTCCCAATTTGCCTGTTCACCTGTGGGATGTTCCAAATAAGTGTTTGATGAGCATTCCTCAACTTTATCAGTATTTATTGCCACCTTTCCCAACTTCTTTGTCACGTGTTGCTGGCATCAAATTCTAAAGTTAATGATTATTTGCAAAAAAAAATAAATGTTTATGAGTTTGAACATCAAATATGTTGTCTTTGTAGCATATTCAATTGAATATGGGTTGAAAAGGATTTGCAAATCATTGTATTCCGTTTATATTTACATCTAACACAATTTCCCAACTCATATGGAAACGGGGTTTGTAGATGCGGGAAATATCCCTCAAAGGAAGACATGAAACTGCTACAGGAAAATACCAAAAAAAGAGAAAAAACAACCAAAATAAGAGCGCAAGACAAGAACTAAAACACTACACACAAGAAAACAGCAATAAACTCCAAATAAGTCAGGGGGTGATGTGACAGGTGGTGACAGTACACCTACTTTGAGACAAGAGCTATAGTGATGCATGCTTGGTTATGATTTAAAGTCATATCCAACAATTGCGACGACGACTTTTTACTGTCAACTGAGTTTCGTTTTTGAATGATCTCTGCTGGTGGTGTGCCTCTACATTTTTTCAATGCAAAAAATGTGCCTTGGCTCAAAAAAGGTTGAAAAACACTGCCTTAGGGGACCCTTCTGTGAAACTCTTGTGAAGTGAATTATATTTATATAGTACTTTTTGTCTAGTGACTCAAAGCGCTTTACATAGTGAAACCCAATATCTAAGTTACATTTAAACCAGTGTGGGTGGCACTGGGAGCAGGTGGGTAAAGTGTCTTGCCCAAGGACACAACGGCAGTGGCTAGGGTGGCGGAAGCGGGGATCGAACCTGGAACCCTCAAGTTGCTGGCACGGCCACTCTACCAACCGAGCTATACCGCCCCAAACTCTTGAAGTTCGCATGACATGAAAGTGGACTTGAGAAGAAGCCCCCCTTGTCTACTGTGGACTCTATTCAGGTTCCTGGGATCCACAATCTCACAACCTCCCACATAGACTGCCTTTTACACAGCAGGCCAAAATGGCCCAAACTTAATTTTTCTCAATATCTGATTTTTACCAGCTCACTGTTAACATCACAAGTAAAATGTGATCTTTATTAGACTCCAGTATAAACGTGCACCGGCCCCAAGCTGGGCCCAATGTGGACTTGACGGCGATAAAGTGAAAACTTAGTAATTTGTCGGCTCTCTTGGTTGCTTTGTTGGGTCTGCTCCCATCACCTCAGCAGACGATGGCGTGGAACACCGCAGAGGCCACTACAGTGTATATGGTTTTTTGTTGTTGTTTTATTTTTGGGGCTGTGTGTAGAAGTGGCTGTTTGCATCAGCTCTGCTCTTTTAATGTACAAACCCCGTTTCCATACGAGTTGGGAAATTGTGTTAGATGTAAATATAAACGGAATACAATGATTTGCAAATCCTTTCCAACCCATATTCAGTTGAATGCACTACAAAGACAACATATTTGATGTTCAAACTCATAAACTTGATTTTTTTTTTTTGCTAATAATAATTAACTTAGAATTTCATGACTGCAACATGTGCCAAAGTAGTTGGGAAAGGGCATGTTCACCACTGTGTTACATGGCCTTTCCTTTTAACAACACTCAGTAAACGTTTGGGAACTGAGGAGACACATTTTTGAAGCTTCTCAGGTGGAATTCTTTCCCATTCTTGCTTGATGTACAGCTTAAGTTGTTCAACAGTCCGGGGGTCTCCGTTGTGCTATTTTAGGCTTCATAATGCGCCACACATTTTCAATGGGAGACAGGTCTGGACTACAGGCAGGCCAGTCTAGTACCCGCACTCTTTTACTATGAAGCCACGTTGATGTAACACGTAGCTTGGCATTGTCTTGCTGAAATAAGCAGGGGCGTCCATGGTAACATTGCTTGGATGGCAACATATGTTGCTCCAAAACCTGTATGTACCTTTCAGCATTAATGGTGCCTTCACAGATGTGTAAGTTACCCATGTCTTGGGCACTAATACACCCCCATACCATCACAGATGCTGGCTTTTACACTTTGTGCCTATAACAATCCGGATGGTTCTTTTCCTCTTTGGTCTGGAGGACACGACGTCCACAGTCCAACAATTTGAAATGTGGACTCGTCAGACCACAGAACACTTTTCCACTTTGTATCAGTCCATCTTAGATGAGCTCAGGCCCAGCGAAGCCGACGGCGTTTCTGGGTGTTGTTGATAAACGGTTTTCACCTTGCATAGGAGAGTTTTAACTTGCACTTACAGATGTAGCGACCAACTGTAGTTACTGACAGTGGGTTTCTGAAGTGTTCCTGAGCCCATGTGGTGATATCCTTTACACACTGATGTCGCTTGTTGATGCAGTACAGCCTGAGGGATCGAAGGTCACGGGCTTAGCTGCTTACGTGCAGTGATTTCTCCGGATTCTCTGAACCCTTTGATGATATTACGGACCGTAGATGGTGAAATCCCTAAATTCCTTGCAATAGCTGGTTGAGAAAGGTTTTTCTTAAACTGTTCAACAATTTGCTCAGGCATTTGTTGACAAAGTGGTGACCCTCGCCCCATCCTTGTTTGTGAATGACTGAGCATTTCATGGAATCTACTTTTATACCCAATCATGGCACCCACCTGTTCCCAATTAGCCTGTTCACCTGTGGGATGTTCCAAATAAGTGTTTGATGAGCATTCCTCAACTTTATCAGTATTTATTGCCACATTTCCCAACGTCTTTGTCACGTGTTGTTGGCATCAAATTCTAAAGTTAATGATTATTTGCAAAAAAAAAAAAAATGTTTATCAGTTTGAACATCAAATATGTTGTCTTTGTAGCATATTCAACTGAATATGGGTTGAAAAGGATTTGCAAATCATTGTATTCCGTTTATATTTACATCTAACACAATTTCCCAACTCATATGGAAACGGGGTTTGTATTTAATGTTCTTTGTGTTCTTTGAGGTTTCCCTCCTACACACATGTTTATGTGTGCTATGGCTATGAGGTCTTTTGTTCCTTGGCCTCAGTCTGTTTACATCCTATCCACAGTGGCTATTTTGAAAAGCTTCGAGGCTAGCGGCACTTCTGACGAGATTATTTCCACAGTTGTCGTACCTTGCGCTGGTCATAGCTGTGTCAGTCGGTCTTAGAGATGACTTTGTGTGATCAGACACGCTTTAAATGTGTCCAAACTCTCACGGTCTTTGCTGTATCGCTTCAGGTTGCTGGACAACCACTGAGCTAGCATTTTAGTTACGTAGTTAGTCTCCGGCTTGGGGCACCTTCACTTTGAGGATTTTATCAGCGAAAGGGAATTTGTTCCTTAGCGAGTCTTTAATTGTGATTAGAGCGATAAAATATTTTCACGGCGGATCTTTATCACAGTGAAGGAGAAGGCACTACCTGTACAAAAGCCGATGATGAATTGCCTCACACTGCTAGTTTGTGGTAAGGGCAGTGGCGACTACGTGAAGCCACTGCTCGTTTATAACTCGGAAACTCCCAGTGTGTTTAACAATTCCATACATATTCCCTGACACAAGGTACAATTATTTTCTTTTTTGTATTTTTAGGTTTTTGAACGCACCAACGAGACTTGTGTGTTTGTGTGCGTGTTCAATGTTGCTGCGTTGTTATTTCGCACCGGCCGAAAATGCATAATAAAGAAGGGAAAAAACATATATAAGTCACACTGGAGTATAAGTCGTATTTTTTGGGGAAATGTATTTGATAAAAGCCAACACCAAGAATAGACATTTGAAAGGCAATTTAAAAATAAATAAAGAATAGTGAACAACAGGCTGAATAAGTGTACGTTATATGAGGCATAAATAACCAACTGGTATGTTAACGTCAGAGGTGGGACCAAGTCATTGTTTTGCAAGTCACAAGTAAGTCTCAAGTCTTTGCCCTCAAGTCCGAGTCAAGTCCCGAGTCAAGACAGGCAAGCCCCGAGTCAAGTCCAAAGTCAAGACTGGAAAGTCTCAAGTCAAGTCCTAAGTCCTGCATTTTGAGTTTCGAGTCCTTTCAAGTCCTTTTAACCACAGACTAATATATTAACACAGATTGTGTATGCTTTTCAAACGCTGTATTTATTTATTAAAACACGTGCATTTTAAATTGCAGGAAAGAAAATTGTGCTGACATTGCACTTTATAATAGCACTATTAACCAGTCATTTTAAACATTAACTCATTCCTTTACAGAACAAACACATTGAAAAATAAAGTGCAAATGTACTTATTTGTACAAAAGTGTTAACATTGAAAAAACATGACATATACGTGAACATAACAAAAAAGTTGTACTTTTTATATGTCAGGGCCCTATGCTGCATTGCATTTGCAAAAGACCAAGTTAGCCAAGAGTCTGTCAGTCATTTGTGCACGATGGGGGCGTAGTATGATGCCACCATGGCTGAAAACTCGCTCCACTGGAGCACTGGAGGCAGGCACTGCCAAGACTCTCATGGCCACTCGGAACAGTGAAGGAAGAGTCTTCATGTTCAATGCCCAGAACAAAAGGGGGGAGAGAGTTGTTTTGGGTTGGTGCACTACTTATAAGTGTATCTTGTGTTTTTTATGTTGATTTAATTAAAAAAAGAAAAAAATTATTTCTTGTGCGGCCCGATACCAATCGATCCACGGACCAGTACCGGGCCGCGGCCCGGTGGTTGGGGACCACTGAGGTAAACAACCAACAGTATGTCAGAAATCTAGCTAAAACGGTACACATATTCATAATATAGTATACATTTTAACTGACCTTTATTTTACTATTTTTGTCTTTTTTTAGGTGGCTAAAATACGCGGTGCTGCTGACCGCCGTCTAACGTTACGTGTGATATATTGACTAACGTAACCCTGCTTAAAAAAAATCACTGAACAAAAAGTATGAATAAGGTAGTGAACTGCAACAGATTCCCGTGTTTGCAATAACGTTATAACGTTAGCAGTGAGTTTACAGCCTCACTGATTTAACTACACAGCAAATAAAAGTCACGTTACTTAGCCAATAAACGTTATCTTACATTCAAAACTTACCGTTCTTTGTGCAACTTCAAATGCCGGACGAAGTTGGAAGTTGTTGCCTCTCCATCAGTAATTTTCGAACCGCATGTGTTGCATACTGCAAACCGTTTTGTGTTGACCACCTCGTAATTTTTATACCCAAACAAAATTATTTTAGGTAACATTTTTTGTTCACTGGCGTGTGGTTTGGACATGTCTTCTTCGTTGGTTGTCCTGCAATTTGATTGGATGAATGCTGTGTGATGAAAACAAAGTAGATCTAATTTGATTGGCTGTTGTACTGAGACCACACCAGCTGACACACACAACGCTGATAGACAAGTACACAATGAAAAATACGGAGCGCTCCCGAATAACTTTTTCATCTTTGGGTTTTGGGGAAAGTAGCAAGTCATGTCAAGTCATGTCAATTCAAAAGGCTCAAGTCCAAGTGAAGTCACAAGTCATTGATGTTAAAGTCTAAGTCGAGTTGCAAGTCTTTTTACATTTTGTCAAGTCGAGTCTAAAGTCATCAAATTCATGACTCGAGTCTGACTCGAGTCCAAGTCATGTGACTCGAGTCCACACCTCTGGTTAACGTAACATATTATGGTAAGAGTCATTCAAATAACTATAACATATAGAACATGCTATACGTTTACCAAACAATCTGTCACTCCTAATCGCTAAATCCCATGAAATCTTGTACATCTAGTCTCTTACGTGAATGAGATAAATAATTATATTTGATATTTTACGCTAATGTGTTAATAATTTCACGCATAAGTCGCTCCTGAGTATAAGTCGCACCCCCGGCCAAACTATGAAAAAAAAACTTCGACTTATAGTCCGAAAAATACAGTATGTATGTATGTATGAATAAAGTTGTGCTCATAAGTTTACGTACCCTGGGAGAATTTATGATTTCTTGGCCATTCTTCAGAGAATATGAATGATAACACAAAAACCTTTCTTCCACTCATGCTTAATGGTTGTGTGAAGCTATTTATTGGCAAACAACTGTGTTTACTCTTTTTAAATCAAAATGTCAAAAGAAAGTACCCAAATGACCCTGATCAAAAGTTTACATACCCCAGTGACTTTGATCTGATAACATGCACAAAAGTTGACACAAACAGGTTTGAATGGCTAATCAAGGTTCCAATCCTCACCTGTGACCTGTTTGTTTGTAATTAATGTGTGTGTATAAAAGGTCAGTGAGTTTCTGGGCTTCTGACAGACCATTGCATCTTTCATCCAGTGCTGCACAGATGTTTCTGGATTCTGAGTCATGGTGAAGGCAAAATAATTGTCAAATCTGCGAGAAAAGGTAATTGAACTGCATAAAACAGGAAAGGGGTATAAAAAGATATCAAAGGAATTGAGAATGCCAATCAGCAGTGTTCAAACGCTGATTAAGAAGTGGAAAATGAGGGATTCAGGTAGACCAGCAAAGATTTCAGCCATAACAGCCAGGAAAATTGTTCGAGATGCAAAGAAAAATCCACAAATAAACTTCAGCTGAAATACAGGACTCTCTGAAAAATTGTGGTGTGGCTGTTTCAAGATGCACAATAAGGGGGCACTTGAAGAAAAATGGGCTGCATGGTCGAGCTGCTGACCCTGTGCTCACTTTTTGTTCGTCAGCTTTTATTAAAACGTGTTTTATCGTGTAAATTGTTGCGTTTGGACCAGTTGTTCCTCTCAGGGAATTCGAGTTTCTGGTCGTCGCTCCCAAGCTCTTTACGACACTTAAAGCTGAGTGAAAGAACCACCAGAGACAGAATAGGTATTTTGTAATATATTTGCAAAGCTTTGTAAATATCATGAGACCAGTCCAGCATAGAACATTCAATCGCGCAGCTAAGATGGTCTAATCTAAAAAATGGAAACCTTCTCTTCTATAAAGTCTCTCTCCCTCCCACCCTCGTTGTCTTGTCTTTCCAGCCTAAACACATGCCCATTGTCCTCCGCATCTGGACAGAAGAATAGATAAGAAGAAGGAGTATCTCTCTTTCTTACATTCCATACCCAAGGTTAGCACACAGTATTTGCAGACAACCAAAAGACCACAATTGGAAGAAAAACACTAGCTGTTTTGTAATATCCATCCATCCATCCATCCATCTTCTTCCGCTTATCCGAGGTCGGGTCGCGGGGGCAGCAGCCTAAGCAGGGAAGCCCAGACTTCCCTCTCCCCAGCCACTTCGTCCAGCTCCTCCCGGGGGATCCCGAGGCGTTCCCAGGCCAGCCGGGAGACATAGTCTTCCCAACGTGTCCTGGGTCTTCCTCGTGGCCTCCTACCGGTCGGACATGCCCTAATCACCTCCTTAGGGAGGCGCTCGGGTGGCATCCTGACCAGATGCCCGAACCACCTCATCTGGCTCCTCTCGATGTGGAGGAGCAGCGGCTTTACTTTGAGCTCCCCCCGGATGGCAGAGCTTCTCACCCTATCTCTAAGGGAGAGCCCCGCCACTCGGCGGAGGAAACTCATTTCGGCCGCTTGTACCCGTGATCTTGTCCTTTCGGTCATAACCCAAAGCTCATGACCATAGGTGAGGATGGGAACGTAGATCGACCGGTAAATTGAGAGCTTTGCCTTCCGGCTCAGCTCCTTCTTCACCACAACGGATCGATACAGCGTCCGCATTACTGAAGACGCCGCACCGATCCGCCTGTCGATCTCACGATCCACTCTTCCCTCACTCGTGAACAAGACTCCGAGGTACTTGAACTCCTCCACTTGGGGCAAGATCTCCTCCCCAACCCGGAGATGGCACTCCACCCTTTTCCGGGCGAGAACCATGGACTCGGACTTGGAGGTGTTGATTCTCATCCCAGTCGCTTCACACTCAGCTGCGAACCGATCCAGTGAGAGCTGAAGATCCTGGCCAGATGAAGCCATCAGGACCAAATCATCTGCAAAAAGCAGAGACCTAATCCTGCAGCCACCAAACCGGATCCCCTCAACGCCTTGACTGCGCCTAGAAATTCTGTCCATAAAAGTTATGAACAGAATCGGTGACAAAGGGCAGCCTTGGCGGAGTCCAACCCTCACCGGAAACGTGTCCGACTTACTGCCGGCAATGCGAACCAAGCTCTGACACTGATCATACAGGGAGCGGACCGCCACAATCAGACAGTCCGAAACCCCATACTCTCTGAGCACTCCCCACAGGACTTCCCGAGGGACACGGTCGAATGCCTTCTCCAAGTCCACAAAGCACATGTAGACTGGTTGGGCAAACTCCCATGCACCCTCAAGGACCCTGCCGAGAGTATAGAGCTGGTCCACAGTTCCACGACCAGGACGTAATATGATTATGAAATTAAAGAAGTAACACTTAAATACGGATATATGTAAATATCTGCCTCCGACAATTTTTAAGCAGTTCATCGGCCTGACTTGAATGTGACTTGTTTAAACTTTACCGCCTCTCACATTTTATAAGTCTCAATGAAAACCACAGTGCTGTGGATTGTTGTTTTGCTTATCAGCCTTTGCGCATGGAAACTGCCTCACTGACACAAGCCGGCAAGGCTTCCTCACCTATACCAGAGAACACCTGCTGTCACTTCGCTCACTTAGTGAGACTCCTTCAGTCTGTCTACCCCCGGACTGTCAGGAAATCTGACGACCTCTTTTTGGGGACGAAGAAAATGGAAGCGTGGGGCATCGACTTTGGGGACGCCACAGCAGATTCCCCCGACCTGTCATAACCTTGTCTAATGTCAACTCGGTAAGCAACAAAGTTGATGAACTTGCACTTGCGTGACTGTGAATTTAGACGGAGCAATCTTGTGTGTCTGACGGAAACGTGGCTTAAAGATCACCATGACACACCGAGCCTGTCAGGCTACACCAGTGTCAGAGTGGACAGGAACCAACGCACTGCACACAAATCCCTCAGAGGGGGGCTGTGTTGGTGGACAACAGCTGGGCTACACAGTACAGCATACAAGACCAAGTGTGCACACCTGATTAGTATATTTTAAACCTTTTGATATTCTGCGGGGGTTTGGACAGATCACTGTCATCCTCGCATACGTGCCCGGCCCAAACGATGAAGCAAAGAGCTATAATAATTCTCCGGCCCGCTCTGCTGACCGGCCCGTCCTGGTTCTCGTGGACTTTAACTCCTGCAATTTGTCTGATTACTTGCCTGACCTACAGCAATGTGTCGACTGTCCCACGCGTCTTTATGGAACACTTGACTGTTGCTATGGCATTGGCTTATGAAGTGCTATGCAGAGACCGCCTCATGGGAAATCTGACCACGATGTAATTCATCTTTTGCCCATATACATGATCGTGGTAAAATATGGAAAACAGTTCAGAAAGAAGTACAGGTGATGTTAGGGATGATGTTTGATAAGAAATTATCGAGTTCGGGCCTATTGTCGAATCCTCTTATCGAACCGTAAAACAACAACAAGAGTACAACAACTTGCACTGAGCCTAGTCTATAAAATCCGCTACACCTCCCTGATACCGAAGTACATGTCAAACTACTTCCTTAACCTAAATGACCGCCATAACCACAACACCAGGGGGAGCTCCACTAACCACGCTAAACCCAGATTACGATCTTAACTCATTCTCTTTCTATGCCACATCAATATGGAATGCTCTCCCAATAGGTATAAAAGAAAGGGCATCTCTATCCTCCTTCAAAACCGCAATAAAAGTACACCTCCAGGCAACTTCAACCCTAAACTAACACCCTCCCCGGATTGTTAAAGGGGAACATTATCAGCAGACCTATGTAAGCGTCAATATATACCTTGATTTTGCAGAAAAAAGACCATATATTTTTTTAACCGATTTCCGAACTCTAAATGGGTGAATTTTGGCGAATTAAACGCCTTTCTATTATTCGCTCTCGGAGCGATGACGACACAACGTGACGTCACATCGGGAAGCAATCCGCCATTTTCTCACTTTCGTCGGTGTGTTGTCGGAGGGTGTAACAACACGAACAGGGACGGATTCAAGTTGCACCAGTGGCCCAAAGATGCGAATCACCCTCGGCGACTCAGCCGAGGGTGATCAGTCCCTCGACTTGTGTCCAGGTAGCGCTCTACGCCACGCGTCCCCCCTCCGACGGTCTGCCCTGGGGCTGCGCCGGTGGTGCGTGGAGGTTCTGGGCACTGTGGGGAGTGTCCAGGCCTGGATCCTCCTCCGTCTCATCAGGTGCCGTACAGGGTACTGGCACTGTGCGTTGCACCACAGGTTTCCCTAGGCAGCCTATCTCGGTCTTATGTATCTTCAGGGTTTTTCGTAGCGCTATATGGGTGCTCCCTTGCGAGAGCTGCAGCTTGGGATGCTACCCCTCCCTGCCACGGTTGCCGTCTTTTCGGGCTGTCAACTGTCTCTCCAGTTGTCACCACTCTTTCGGGGTTGTCATCCAGCCTCTTCCTGGAAGTCAATGGTGATGCCATACTAGATTAGCTTTGATAATACACCTCATGGTGCAACCTGGACACATCATCAGTGATTCTCCCGGGGTCATAGGGTGTTTCGGGTCTTAGTCAAACACCCTCACCCGGGCGACTCAGCCGAGGGTGATCAGTCCCTCGACTTGTGTCTAGGTAGCGCTCTACGCCGCGCGTCCCCCTTCCGACGGTCTGCCCTGGGGCTGCGCCGGTGGTGCTTGGAGGTTCTGGGCACTGTGGGGAGTGTCCGGGCCTGGATCCTCCTCCGTCTCATCAGGTGCCGTACAGGGTACTGGCACTGTGCGTTGCACCACAGGTTTCCCTAGGCAGCCTATCTCGGTCTTATGTATCTTCAGGGTTTTTCGTAGCGCTATATGGGTGCTCCCTTGCGAGAGCTGCAGCTTGGGATGCTACCCCTCCCTGCCGCGGTTGCCGTCTTTTCGGGCTGTCAACTGTCTCTCCAGTTGTCACCACTCTTTCGGGGTTGTCATCCAGCCTCTTCCTGGAAGTCAATGGCGATGCCATACTAGATTAGTTTTGATAATACACCTCATGGTGCAACCTGGACACATCATCAGTGATTCTCCCGGGGTCATAGGGTGTTTCGGGTCTTAGTCAAACACCGTCACCCGGGCGACTCAGCCGAGGCTGATCAGTCCCTCGACTTGTGTCCAGGTAGCGGTCTACGCCACGCGTCCCCCTTCCGACGGTCTGCCCTGGGGCTGCGCCGGTGGTGCTTGGAGGTTCTGGGCACTGTGGGGAGTGTCCGGGCCTGTATCCTCCTCCGTCTCATCAGGTGCCGTACAGGGTACTGGCACTGTGCGTTGCACCACGGGTTTCCCTAGGCAGCCTATCTCGGTCTTATGTATCTTCAGGGTTTTTCGTAGCGCTATATGGGTGCTCCCTTGCGAGAGCTGCAGCTTGGGATGCTACCCCTCCCTGCCGCGGTTGCCGTCTTTTCGGGCTGTCAACTGTCTCTCCAGTTGTCACCACTCTTTCGGGGTTGTCATCCAGCCTCTTCCTGGAAGTCAATGGCGATGCCATACTAGATTAGTTTTGATAATACACCTCATGGTGCAACCTGGACACATCATCAGTGATTCTCCCGGGGTCATAGGGTGTTTCGGGTCTTAATCAAACACCTTCACCCGGGCGACTCAGCCGAGGGTGATCAGTCCCTCGACTTGTGTCCAGGTAGCGCTCTACGCCACGCGTCCCCCCTCCGACGGTCTGCCCTGGGGCTGCGCCGGTGGTGCTTGGAGGTTCTGGGCACTGTGGGGAGTGTGCAGGCCTGGATCCTCCTCTGTCTCATCAGGTGCCGTACAGGGTACTGGCACTGTGCGTTGCACCACAGGTTTCCCTAGGCAGCCTATCTCGGTCTTATGTATCTTCAGGGTTTTTCGTAGCGCTATATGGGTGCTCCCTTGCGAGAGCTGCAGCTTGGGATGCTACCCCTCCCTGCCGCGGTTGCCGTCTTTTCGGGCTGTCAACTGTCTCTCCAGTTGTCACCACTCTTTCGGGGTTGTCATCCAGCCTCTTCCTGGAAGTCAATGGCGATGCCATACTAGATTAGCTTTGATAATACACCTCATGGTGCAACCTGGACACATCATCAGTGATTCTCCCGGGGTCATAGGGTGTTTCGGGTCTTAATCAAACACCCGAACCCGGGCGACCCAGCCGAGGGTGATCAGTCCCTCGACTTGTGTCCAGGTAGCGGTCTACGCCACGCGTCCCCCCTCCGACGGTCTGCCCTGCGGCTGCGCCGGTGGTGCTTGGAGGTTCTGGGCACTGTGGGGAGTGTCCGGGCCTGGATCCTCCTCCGTCTCATCAGGTGCCGTACAGGGTACTGGCACTGTGCGTTGCACCACGGGTTTCCCTAGGCAGCCTATCTTGGTCTTATGTATAAATAAAGTAGGCTACTTCTGATTCTGATTCTGATTATATTGATTGTCTACAATCAAAACGACTTCCCAATATACCATTCTCAGCACATAAACACTTAATTTTGTTTTCCTAATTATCTTTAGCTTTGAAGAACCTTTGTGAATTGCGCTTTCCACTTGAACCACTTAGAGGCGGGAAATTAAATACGCCGAGAACCCGTCTATTTTAAGCACTGATCCAGAGACTCCCATTATCACGCTAGCAGCCATGTGTGAAGTAAAAAAGATACCGCTGAGTGGTTCAAACAGGCTTCAGGCTGCACTTTTCAAAAATGCACAACAGCGGCATTGAGGTAGCGCGGTCCGACATCGCTCGAGAAGCAGCAGACAAGGCAGGAACGATGAGGAGATTGATAGAGCGGGACATGATTACATGTTTGGAAGATAGAGGAAAGAGGCAGAGAAGCAGCGATGTTGTATAATGTGAGAGTAGACGACAATGAATGGGCTTCAGAAAAACTGTTCACTGAATTTGTGTGTGTTGGGGTAGGGGGTGAGCTGCTGTGATGGGCATGTAGGAGGAATGAAAAGCCTGTCTCCTCCCTTTACCGTCACACATGCTTCATCTTTCTCTTTCTGCCTCATTTCCTCTCAGCTTGTTCTTTTTTCCCCCCCTGCGTCTCCTCCCCTCTCTCGCCAAAAAGAGCCTTTCTTCTCTTTGGTTGTCTTCATCTATAATGTTGGGGAACATGTTTTAAAGGCCTACTGAAATGCGATTTTCTTATTTAAACGGGGATAGCAGGTCCATTCTATGTGTCATACTTGATCATTTCGCGATATTGCCATATTTTTGCTGAAAGGATTTAGTAGAGAACATCGACGATAAAGTTCGCTACTTTCCATCCATCTTCTTCCGCTTATCCGAGGTCGGGTCGCGGGGGCAGCAGCCTAAGCAGGGAAGCCCAGACTTCCCTCTCCCCAGCCACTTCGTCCAGCTCTTCCTGTGGGACCCCGAAGCGTTCCCAGGCCAGCCGGGAGACATAGTCTTCCCAACGTGTCCTGGGTCTTCCCCGCGGCCTCCTACCGGTCGGACGTGCCCTAAACACCTCCCTAGGGAGGCGTTCGGGTGGCATCCTGACCAGATGCCCGAACCACCTCATCTGGCTCCTCTCGATGTGGAGGAGCAGCGGCTTTACTTTGAGCTCCTCCCGGATGGCAGAGCTTCTCACCCTATCTCTAAGGGAGAGCCCCGCCACCCAACGGAGGAAACTCATTTCGGCCGCTTGTACCCGTGATCTTGTCCTTTCGGTCAGAACCCAAAGCTCATGACCATAGGTGAGGATGGGAACGTAGATCGACCAGTAAATTGAGAGCTTTGCCTTACGGCTCAGCTCCTTCTTCACCACAACGGATCGATACAGCGTCCGCATTACTGAAGACGCCGCACCGATCCGCCTGTCGATCTCACGATCCACTCTTCCCTCACTCGTGAACAAGACTCTGAGGTACTTGAACTCCTCCACTTGGGGCAAGATCTCCTCCCCAACCCGGAGATGGCACTCCACCCTTTTCCGGGCGTGAACCATGGACTCGGACTTGGAGGTGCTGATTCTCATCCCAGTCGCTTCACACTCAGCTGCGAACCAATCCAGTGAGAGCTGAAGATCCTGGCCAGATGAAGCCATCAGGACCACATCATCTGCAAAAAACAGAGACCTAATCCTGCAGCCACCAAACCAGATCCCCTCAACACCTTGACTGCGCCTAGAAATTCTGTCCATAAAAGTTATGAACAGAATGGGTGACAAAGGGCAGCCTTGGCGGAGTCCAACCCTCACTGGAAACGTGTCCGACTTACTACCGGCAATGCGGACCAAGCTCCGGCACTGATCATACAGGGAGCGGACAGCCACAATCAGACAGTCCGATACCCCATACTCTCTGAGCACTCCCCACAGGACTTCCCGAGGGACACGGTCGAATGCCTTCTCCAAGTCCACAAAACACATGTAGACTGGTTGGGCAAACTCCCATGCACCCTCAAGGACCCTGCCGAGAGTATAGAGCTGGTCCACAGTTCCACGACCAGGACGAAAACCACACTGTTCCTCCTGAATCCGAGGTTCGACTATCCGGCGTAGCCTCCTCTCCAGTACACCTGAATATACCTTACCGGGAAGGCTGAGGAGTGTGATCCCACGATAGTTGGAACACATCCTCCGGTTCCCCTTCTTAAAGAGAGGAACCACCACCCCGGTCTGCCAATCCAGTGGTACCGCCCCCGATGTCCACGCGATGCTGCAGAGTCTTGTCAACCAAGACAGCCCCACAGCATCCAGAGCCTTAAGGAACTCCGGGTTGATCTCATCTACCCCCGGGGCCTTGCCACCGAGGAGCTTTTTAACTACCTCAGCAACCTCAGCCCCGGAAATAGGAGAGCCCATCACAGACTCCCCAGGCACTGCTTCCTCATAGGAAGACGTGTTGGTGGGATTGAGGAGGTCTTCGAAGTATTCCCTCCACCGATCCACAACATCCGCAGTGCAAAAAAGTTGACACGGGCATTTTTACCACTGTGTTACTGTCATGTCTGGATGATGTTTTGATTAAGTTATGATCTGTTTGGGTTTTGGACTCTTTTTAGTTCCTGCCTTTTCACTTCCTTGTCTTGTTTCCATGGTTACCCATTAGTTTCACCTGTTCCAGTTTGGCGTCACGCACCCGTCTCACGCTTTGCACTCGCACACCTGTCACTAATCATGTCACTGCTATTTAAGCCTGTCTGTTTCTGTTGTTCGTCCTGGTGACATTATCCTTTCTCACTCTGTTTACCTCTGCGCACTTCATGCCTTGTCAAGTAAGTTTTTTCTATTCATGCCACAGTTAGCGACTTTTGTTCATGTCCATAGTTTTTTGCCCACGTGCAAGTCTTTTTGTTTCGTTAGTCAAGTTTGTACTTCCGCCTTGAGCGCGCTTTTTGTTCCTTTGTTAGTGTAAAATAAATAATGTCTTTACCTTCACGCCTTGCCCGCGCCAACTTTCGTTTGCATTCCGGGAAAACAAACCCCAAAGTCCAAGTATTGACAGTTACATGGCTTTTCCTTTTAACAACACTCACTGGGAACTGAGGGTACCCATTTTTGAAGCTTCTCAGGTGGAATTATTTCCCATTCTTGCTTGATGTACAGCTTAAGTTGTTCAACAGTCCGGGGGTCTCCGTTGTGCTATTTTAGGCTTCATAATGCGCCACACATTTTCAATGGGAGACAGGTCTGGACTACAGGCAGGCCAGTCTAGTACCCGCACTCTTTTACTATGAAGCCACGCATTGCCTTCCTGAAATAAGCAGGGGCGTCCATGATAACGTTGCTTGGATGGCAAGATAAGTTGCTCCAAAACCTGTATGTACCTTTCAGCATTAATGGTGCCTTCACAGATGTGTAAGTTACTCATGTCTTGGGCACTAATACACCCCCATACCATCACACATGCTGGTTTTTGAACTTTGCGCCTATAACAATCCGGATGGTTCTTTTCTTCTTTGTTCCAGAGGACACAACGTCCTCAGTTTCCCAAATTTAAAAAAAAATGTGGACTCGTGAGACCACAGAACATTTTTCCACCTTGCGTCGGTCCATCTTAGATGAGCTCGGGCCCAGCGAAGCCGGCGGCGTTTCTGGGTGTTGTTGATAAATGGCTTTTGCTTTGCCTTAACTTAACTTGCACTTAAAGATGTAGCGACAAACTATAGTTACTGACAGTGGTGTTCCTGAGCCCATGTGGTGATATCCTTTACTCATTGATGTTGTTTTTTGATGCAATAGCCCGTGAGGGATTGAAGGTGCTTAATATCATGGCTTACGTGCAGTGATTTCTCCAGTTTCTCTGAACCTTTTGATGATATTAAAGACCGTAGATGGTGAAATCCCTAAATTCCTTGCAATAACTCGTTGAGAAATGTTGTGCTTAAATTGTTCGACAATTTGCTCACGCATCGTTTCTGGGTGTTGTTCACTTTGCATAGTAGAGTTTTAAATTGCACTTACAGATGTAGCAACAAACTGTAGTTACTGACAGTGGTTTTCTGAAGTGTTCCTGAGCCCATGTTGTGATATCCTTTACTCATTTATGTTGTTTTTATCATCGCTTACGTGCAGTGATTTCTCCAGATTCTCTGAACCCTTTGATGATATTACGGACCGTAGATGGTGAAATCCCTAAATACCTTGCAACAGCTGCTTGAGAAATGTTATTCTTAAACTGTTCAAAAATTTGCTCACGCATTTGTTGACAAAGTGGTGACCCTCGCCCCATCCTTGTTTGTGAATGACTGAGCATTTCATGGAAGCTACTTTTATACCCAATCATGGCACCCACCTGTTCCCAACTAGCCTGTTCACCTGTGGGATGTTCCAAATAAGTGTTTGATGAGCATTCCTCAACTTTATCAGTCTTTTTTGCCACTTGCGCCAGCTTTTTTGAAACATGTTGCAGGCATCAAATTCCAAATGAGCTAATATTTGCAAAAAAGAACAACGTTTTCCAGTTCGAACGTTAAATATCTTGTCTTTGCAGTCTATTCAGTTGAATATAAGTTGGAAAGGATTTGCAAATCATTGTATTCTCTTTTTATTTACAATTCACACAACGTGACAACTTCACTGGTTTGGGGTTTTGTAAAATATATCATTCGTTTTTTGTGTTTCGGCCACGTAAAAAAAAAAAAGGAGTATGAAAAGAGCTTTTTAATAATTGCGACGAGGGAAAAGCTGTTTTATGACCGTAATGTGTCTGACCTAATTCGAACGCATCTGGCAGAAAATAGTAAATATGAAATAAAATAGCATGATGCAAATAATCTTCCAGCATTACTCATGCCTGATTTCAGTGCGGCGGAAGAGAATGGAGAGACGTTAAGGTGGTGGAGGAGGAAAGATTGGGAAGAAAAAAAACAAAAACCTCCAGAGCGGATTAAGGCAGAGAGATGAAGAGAGGCAGGAAGGACGAGGAGGAGGAGAATGGAGAAGACATCTAAGTCATTGTGCTCCGCAAAGCACACTGAGTTTAAAACTAAAAGACAAGACTAAAAAGGGAGAAAAATTTGCTTTTTTTTTGGTCTGGAAATATTACTCTAATTCAATACAGCAATAATCCTGGCATGCATATTCCTTTTTTTCCACTTTTGGGTTTTTCCCCATACTTGCCAACCTTGAGACCTCCGATTTCGGGAGGTGGGTGTGGTCGGGGGTGGGGCGGGGTGCGTGGTTGGGGCGGGAGCGTGGTTAGGGGTGTGGTTAAGAGGGGAGGAGTATATTTACAGCTAGAATTCACCAAGTCAAGTATTTCATATATATATATATATTTCAGTGTTCATTTATTTACACATATACACACACATAACACTCATCTACTCATTGTTGAGTTAAGGGTTGAATTGTCCATCCTTGTTCTATTCTCTGTCACTATTTTTCTAACCATGCTGAACACCCTCTCTCATACTTGCCAACCCTCCCGAATTTTCCGGGAGACTCCCGAAATTCACCGCCTCTCCCGAAAACCTCCCGGGACAAATATTCTTCCGAAAATCTCCCGATTTCCATGCGGACCTGAGTGAGGACAGCCTTTCTTCATGACGGGAGGACAACAGGGTGACAAAAACTAAATCATCCAGACTAGAGATAAATTGTATTATTATGTTTATCTTACCTAAAAATAAATATATTTATTAATAAAAAAAATAAATAAATAAATACATGTTTACTATATTTTGCTAAAAACATCAAAATTAATTGTATTTTTATTTGTATTTTTTTCCTGACTCCTTATTACATCCAGCCATAGAATTATACATTAAAATAAACATATTTGAAATAATTGATTTTAAATTATCATAATAATTCATTTAAAATGACCATATTTAATTATTAAAATAATTGCTTGTTTATCAACAACTTTAGCATTGTATTCATTACATTTTGAAACTCTCAGAAGCCAACTTATGTTATATTCCTTAATATTTATTTATGCAAGTTTGAAGTATCAATTATCTAAACACAGTTTTGTTTGCATATTTTCAGGATGTAGATATATATATATATATATATATATATATATATATATATGTATATATGTATATATATATATATATATATATATATATATGTGTGTATATATATATATATATATATATATATATATATATATATATATATGAAATACTTGACTTGGTGAATTCTAGCTGTCAATATACTCCTCCCCTCTTAACCACGCCCCCAACCACGCCCCGCCCCACCCTCCACCTCCCGAAATCGGAGGTCTCAAGGTTGGCAACTATGCTCTCTGATGATGCATTGATGTGTGGCACGCACAAAAGTGCTTTCATCAAATGCATTCGAGTCTGGAATCTTCCATCTCTCCCTAGCATGGCCCAAAACCGGTCAATCTTTGCTTCCTGAGGAAGATCTTCAGTGCCAAGCACTTGGTAGTCCACTACTTCTTCCCGGAGGCTATCTCCAGGTCCAATCGCAGCTGCGGCTTGGAAATTACAAGCTGTTATGAGAGTAGCGTATGTGTGTGTGTGTGTGGCCCTTTAATAGGTGAGCATGTGAGGTGAGTGAAGTCAGTGAGTGTGTGGGCGAGAGAAGAGAGGGAGCGGTAGCGTGAGTGCGGGCGGGGACTAGTTTGTTTTGTGTTGGATTGGCTGTGTGCAAGCAATCAATAAAGCAAGATTTGCAACGAATCGCCGGACTCAGGCAGGAAAGGTGCAACAAAGCGTATTTCTTCATCTTACTCGTCGCCATGGCTGTATCTTCCTCGTTCTTCTGCTTCGTCTCCTTGTTGTGTGCGCAGTTGTGCACTGCACTCTCTAAAAGCCGTGTATGTTATTGATGTTATAGATGGCAGTATTGTCCTGTTTAAGAGTGTCACAACATTGCTGTTTACGGCAGACGAACTGCTTTACGGTAGACGAAAACATGACTGCTGTAGTTGTGTGTTGTTGCCGCGCTGGGAGGACGTTGATGAAACTGCCTAACAATAAACCCACATAAGAAACCAAGAACTCGCCCTCGATCATTCTACAGTTATAATGTGATTGGGCAGGCACACTGTTTATATCGTGGGAAAGCGGACTCAGGTCCGCATGGAGCTGGAGGGGGCGTGGCCTCCAGCTCCGCCTGAATTTCGGGAGATTTTCGGGAGAATATTTGTCCCGGGAGGTTTTCGGGAGAGGCGCTGAATTTCGGGAGTCTCCCGGAAAATCCGGGAGGGTTGGCCAGTATGGTTTTTCCCTGTCAATGCGAGTCAATCCCATCAATGGTTTTGGCTTCGGTTTTACGCAACACTACCATGCCCTCTACGATGGTAGGTTACTAAATTGTCCATAGGTGTGAGTGTGAATATTTGTTGTGGTATAGACAAAAAGTACATTTTATTTTTAATTTGCTTTCCCTAAATCAGTGGTTCTTAACCTGGGTTCGATGGAACCCTAAGGGTTCGGTGAGTCGGGCTCAGGGGTTCGGCGGAGGTCAAGACACACCCGACTCATCGTGTAAATAAAAACTTCTCCCTATCGGCGTATTACGGATACGACAACAGCAGAAGTCAGACTGAATTGCAGGTGTGTAGTTTGTTGTGAGTTTATGCACCGTGTTGGTTTTGTTGTTTGAACAAGGTGATGTTCATGCACGCTTCATTTTGTGCACCAGTAATAAAACATGGTAACACTTTAGTATGGGGAACATATTCACCATTAATTAGTTGCTTATTAACATGCAAATTAGTAACATATTGGCTCTTAACCAGTCATTATTAAGTACTTATTAATGCCTTATTCGGCATGGCCTTATTATAACTCTAACCCTCTAACTGTCATGTCTGTGTAATCATGTTTTGTCTTAGTCATGTTTTGTTTAGTTATTGGACTCTTTAGTTTCTGGCTTTTCACTCCCTTGTCTTGTTTCCATGATTACCCATTAGTTTCACCTGTTCCACGTTTGGACTCATTGTGCACTCTTGTTTATCACCATAGCAACCCATTAGTTTTCACCTGTCACGTCACGCACCTGTTTCACGTTTTGAGTCACGCACCTGTTTTCGTTAATCATGTCTGTAGTATTTAAGTTCAGTGTTTTCAGTTTGTCTTTCTGGCGACATCTCCACATTTATGCTTCTGCACATTTCTGACTCTTTTTTCATGTCCATCGTTCACGCTGCTCCTTTTTGTCCATGCCAAGTAAGTTTTGTTTATTATTGCCACAGTTAGTGTTTTTTGTTGTTCATAGTTTTTACCTTTGTGCAAGTGTTTGGTTTCATAGTGTGTTCTCCACCATTGTGCGCGCCTTTTGTTTACTTCCTTGTTTTGCATTTATAGTGTTTAAATAAAAATGTACCTGCATTCCCGTCTCGCCCGAGCCAACTTTCCGTTGCCTTCGAGAAAAACTAAACCCCAGGACCAAGTCATGACACAAACCCTAACCAAATAACTCTAAATTAAGTCTTTGTTACTTAGAATGAAACTGGTGGGGTTCGGTACCTCCAACAAGGTTAAGAACCACTGCCCTAAATATATGAAAATATTAAGGGTGTAACGGTACACAAAAAAATTCGGTTCGGTACGTACCTCGGTTTAGAGGTCACGGTTCGGTTCATTTTCGGTACAGTAAGAAAACAACAAAATATACATTTTCTGGTTATTTATTTACCAAAATTTGTAAACAATGGCTTTATCCTTTTAACATAACAGTAACATACATATACACACAGGGTCCATTGTAGGGCTGCAACTAACGATTAATTTGATAATCGATTAATCTGTCGATTATTCATGCTTGCCAACCCTCCCGGATTTTCCGGGAGACTCCCGAAATTCAGCGCGTCTCCCGAAAACCTCCCGGGACAAATTTTCTCCCGAAAATCTCCCGAAATTCAGGCGGAGCTGGAAGCCACGCCCCCTCCAGCTCCATGCGGACCTGAGTGACGTCAGGTGCGCAACACCACGTAAATCGTTGGCCAACCAAAAAGTAACCCCAGTACGCTATAGCCAACATTCACCAGGAGATGGCAACAGACAAACATAGATCACTCTATTACATTCCTCCCCTTTTAGAAATGTATAGAAGTTACTCAAAATAAATAAACAACCCAACCAAAAAATGTAGCAGCTCAATTAGTACTGAACTCTTAACCCTCATTTGTAAAAAATAACATGCTTATTATTCAAACAGTATTTGTACACCTTTAACACAGATTTTTATACTGTCTTCAGAGATTCAGTTTTTTTGGTGGTACTCGAAACCTTTCTGGGTACCTGCGAAAGGGTGTTCAGCATGGTTAGAAAAATAGTGACAGAGAATAGAACAAGGATGGACAATTCAACCCTTAACACTCATCTACTCATTGTTGAGTTATGTGTGTGTATATGTGTAAATAAATGAACACTGAAATTCAAGTATTTCTTTTATTTATATATATATATATATATATATATATATATATATATATATATATATATATATATATATATATAGCTAGAATTCACTGAAAGTCAAGTATTTCTTATATATATATATATATATATATATATATATATATATATGTATATATATATATATATATATATATATATATGAAATACCGTATTTTCCGCACCATAAGGCGCCCTGGGTTAAAAGCCGCGCCTTCAATGAACGGCATATTTCAAAACTTTGTCCACCTATAAGCCGCCCGGTGTTGTAAGCCGCATCTAACTGCGCTAAAGGAATGTCAAAAAAACAGTCAGATAGGTCAGTCAAACTTTAATAATATATTAAAAACCAGCGTTCTAACAACTCTGTTCACTCCCAAAATGTACGCATATGTGCAATCACAAACATACGTATATCAACATGGACAGAGCTGCGTGAAAAAAGCCACCCGGCCTCTTCGCGTAAACTTAAACTTACCTTAACCACTCGCTCATCTTTTCTTCATCCATCCCTTCGAGTTAGCTTTTATGATGACGCCGGCTGGAAAGGTCTCTTTTGGCAAGGTCTTCCTTTTGAATATCACTATGGGTGGAAGTTTCTGGCCATTAGCATGGCAAGCTAGAACCACAGTGAAGGATGACTTCTCATTCCCTGTGGTGCGAATATTCACCGTACGTGCTCCCGTTGTATCCACAGTGCGGTTCACAGGAATATCAGTTGCTGTGAAATAGTACCGGTAATCCGTGTGCGGATGGAGAGATTGCGTCTTTTCATGAACCGGATCCCTGACGCTTAGTAGGAGCCATTTTGTGGTCTTTACAGATGTAAACACACAAAGGAAATGAAACGTACGGTGATATCCGCGCGCTTTTTCTTCTTCTACGCGGGCGGTTGGTTGCTTACAGTAGAAGAAGAAGCGCTTCCTGTTCTATGGGGGCGGGTGCTTACCTTGGCGGTTGCTTGCGTAGAAGAAGAAGCGCTTCCTGTTCTACCGGGAAAAAAGATGGCGGCTGTTTACCGAAGTTGCGAGATCGAAACTTTATGAAAATGAATCTTAATATTAATCCATATATAAAGCGCACCGGGTTAAAAGCCGCACTGTCAGCTTTTGAGTAAATTTGTGGTTTTTAGGTGCGGCTAATAGTGCGGAAAATACGGTACTTGACTTGGTGAATTCTAGCTGTAAATATACTCCTCCCCTCTTAGCCCCGCCCCCAATCACGCCCCCGTCCCACCCCGACCACGCCCCCCCCACCTCCGGAAATCGGAGGTCTCAAGGTTGGCAAGTATGCGATTATTACTTCGATTATAATCGGATAAAAGAGACAAACTACATTTCTATCCTTTCCAGTATTTTATTGAAAAAACAACAACATACTGGCACCATACTTATTTTGATTATTGTTTCTCAGCTTTTTGTACATGTTGCAGTTTATAAATAAAGGTTTATTAAAAAATAAATAAATAAATAATTGCCTCTGCGCATTCTAGGTGCATAGATCCAACGAATCGATGACTAAATTAATCGCCAACTATTTTTATAATCGATTTAATCGATTAGTTGTTGCAGATCTAGTCCATTGCCAGGGTTAATGTGGTCAACATATATAAAATAAAAACTAAATAAGATAAGGCTCAGAATTGGTTTCTTAACAAAACCTTTCTACATATAAAGTGCAACATTTCCACATATAAAGTGCAACATTAAACTGCTTCAAGTTGTTGCTCAGATTAAATAAAATGACAAAACTTTTCTTCTACATACAAAATGTGCAACATTAAACAGTTTCAAGTCAACTCAGCCTCAGATTGTCATGTCTGTGTGATCATGTTTTGTTTTAGTCATGTTCGGTTTTGTTTTTGGACTTTTTGGGCACTTTTGTTTGTTTTGTCACCATAGCAACCATTAGTTTTCACCTGTCACGTCACGCACCTGTTTCACGTTTTGAGTCACGCACCTGTTTTCACTAATCATGTCTGTAGCATTTAAGTTCATTGTTTTCAGTTTGTCTTTCTGGCGACACCCCGCATTTATGCTCTGCACATTCCTGACACTTGTTTATTCATGCTTCATGCCATGCCACAGTAAGTGTTTATTACTTTTACGTCCATTGTTTTGCCTTTGTCCTAGTTTTTGTTTCATTAGCCAAGTTTTTGTACTTCCGCCCTTGTGCGCGCCTTTTGTTTGCTTCTTTTTTTTGTAGTTTGTTAGTGTTTTAAATAAATATGTATTTACCTTCACGCCATGATCAGTCCAGCTTTACTTGCATCTCGGGAAAACAAACACACCATAGTCCACGTCCTGACACAGATTAACTTTTCTTTTCCCCCCCCAGCCTTTAACCCTGGTGACTTTCACTCAATCTTCATGTTTTTTGCCAGAAAAATCAGTTTATCCACATTGTCTGCAGAAAGAGCAGACCTGCTTGCAGTTCCAATGTCTCAGTGGGTCAAAATCTAGTTTTTAATGCAATATGGTCTTAAATCTGCTGCTATAAAAACATTTGTTATTGCTTTAGCCCTGCCTGACTCGCTGAGGAGAGGCTGCTTGAATGCGGTGGGAGCTGTGTTTGTTCTTCTTTCTCTTTGTTGAAGCGATGTTATCCATTGTTGTATCGCACCGCAAAGCCGAAATGTTCCCAAACGGGAGATCTTAAAGGCCTACTGAAATGCGATTTTCTTATTTAAACGGGGATAGCAGGTCCATTCTATGTGTCATACTTGATCATTTCGCGATATTGCCATATTTTTGCTGAAAAGATTTAGTAGAGAACATCGACGATAAAGTTCGCAACTTTTGGTCGCTGATAAAAAAGCCTTGCCTGTACCGGAAGTAGCAGACGAGTAGCGTGACGTCACAGGTTGTGGAGCTCCTCACATCCGCACATTGTTTACAATCATGGCCACCAGCAGCGAGAGCGATTCTGACCGAGAAAGCGACGATTTCCCCATTAATTTGAGCGAGGATGAAAGATTTGTGGATGAGGAAAGTGAGAGTGAAGGACTAGAGGGCAGTGGGAGCGATTCAGATAGGGAAGATGCTGTGAGAGGCGGGTGGGACCTGATATTCAGCTGGGAATGACTAAAACAGTAAATAAACACAAGACATATATATACTCTATTAGCCACAACACAACCAGGCTTATATTTAATATGCCACAAATTAATCCCGCATAACAAACACCCCCCCCCTCCCGTTGTCATGTCTGTGTAATCATGTTTTGTTTTAGTCATGTTTTTAGTTATTGGACTCTTTAGTTTCTGGCTTTTCACTCCCTTGTCTTGTTTCCATGATTACCCATTAGTTTCACCTGTTCCACGTTTGGACTCATTGTGCACTCTTGTTTGTCACCATAGCAACCCATTAGTTTTCACCTGTCACGTCAAGCACCTGTTTCACATTTTGAGTCACGCACCTGTTTTCGTTAATCATGTCTATAGTATTTAAGTTCATTGTTTTCAGTTTGTCGTTCTGACGACATCTCCACATTTATGCTTCTGCACACTCTCCACACAGCCTTAAGACCCTTGCTGCTATTTTTTCATGTCCATCGTTCACGCTGCTCCTTTTTTGTCCCTGCCAAGTAAGTTTTGTTTATTATTGCCACAGTTAGTGTTTTTTGTTGTTCATAGTTTTTGCCTTTGTGCAAGTGTTTGGTTTCATAGTTTGTTCTCCGCCATTGTGCGCGCCTTTTTGTTTACTTCCTTTTTTTTGTAGTTTAAATAAAAATGTACTCACATTCCCGTCTCGCCCGAGCCAACTTTCCGTTGCATCCCGGAAAAGCAAACACCCAGGACCAAGTCATGACACCCGTCCATATAATCCGCCAATACAACTCAAACACCTGCACAACACACTCAATCCCACAGCCCAAAGTACCATTCACCTCCCCAAAGTTCATACAGCACATATATTTCCCCAAAGTTACGTACGTGACATACACATAGTGGCACGCACGTACGGGCAAGCGATCAAATGTTTGGAAGCCGCAGCTGCATGCGTACTCGCGGTACCGCGTCTGCGTATCCAACTCAAAGTCCTCCTGCTAAGAGTCTCTGTTGTCTCAGTTCTCCACAGGCCAATGGTAAAGCTTGACTGTCATCTTTCGGGAATGTAAACAACGAAACACCGGCTGTGTTATCCGGCACAACAGTCAGGGGGTGCATTCTACGGCGGGGGTGCGTTACCCGGCACAACACCTGCCGCAATACACCGCTTCCCACCTACAGCTTTCTTCTTGGCTGTCTCCATTCTTCATTGAACAAATTGCAAAAGATTCACCAACACAGATGTCCAGAATACTGTGGAATTTTGCGATGAAAACAGACGACTTAATAGCTGGCCACCATGCTGTCCCAAAATGTCCTCTACAATCCGAAATTTAAAATTGCACTTTAGTAAGCTAACCCGGCCGTATTGGCATGTGTTGCAATGTTAAGATTTCATCATTGATATATAAACTATCAGACTGCGTGGTCGGTAGTAGTGGGTTTCAGTAGGCCTTTAAAGACAGTATAACATCCAATTTTTTTTGCAATGTATGAGGGTAGGACTTTCAACAGATAATTGATCTAGATTGGTCAGCAGGTTCAGAATGAGGTGATCGGGTTTTATCGTTTTGTCTCTGTTAGGTGAAGTCAAGTCATTTTGTTTTGTAAGATACACCATTACCAGTTTAAAAGTGTAGTCCTGTTCTGTCGGCCAACGTTATCCAACTGAAAGCAGCCGAGATGTTATTCGGACTTGATTCCCTTTGCATTTTAAATATCTTCTGCCAGCACCCTGTAATTGTTCATGACACTACTAACAGTAGCATGACTCAATTTATGTTCCGGAGCCCATGTGGTGATATCCTTTACTCTTTGATGTTGTTTTTTGATGCAATAGCCCTTGAGGGATTGAAGGTCCGTAATATCATGGCTTACGTGCAGTGATTTCTCCAGATTCTCTGAACCTTTTGATGATATTACAGACCATAGATGGTGAAATCCCTAAATTCCTTGCAATAACTCGTTGAGAAATGTTGTTCTTAAATTGTTCAAACAATTTGCTCACGCATCGTTTCTGGGTGTTGTTGATAAATGGCTTTCGCTTCGCCTAGTAGAGTTTTAACTTGCACTTACAGATGTAGCAATAAACTGTAGTTACTGACAGTGGTTTTCTGAAGTGTTCCGGAGCCCATGTGGTGATATCCTTTACTCTTTGATGTTGTTTTTTGATGCAATAGCCCCTGAGGGATTGAAGGTCCGTAATATCATGGCTTACGTGCAGTGATTTCTCCAGATTCTCTGAACCTTTTGATGATATTACAGACCGTAGATGGTGAAATCCCTAAATTCCTTGCAATAACTCGTTGAGAAATGTTGTTCTTAAACTGTTCAACATTTTGCTCACGCATCGTTTCTGGGTGTTGTTGATAAATGGCTTTCGCTTTGCCTAGTAGAGTTTTAACTCGCACCTACAGATGTAGCGACGGACTGTAGTTACTGACAGTGGTTTTCTAAAGTGTTCCGGAGCCCATGTGGTGATATCCTTTACTCTTTGATGTTGTTTTTTGATGCAATAGCCCCTGAGGGATTGAAGGTCCGTAATATCATGGCTTACGTGCAGTGATTTCTCCAGTTTCTCTGAACCTTTTGATGATATTACAGACCGTAGATGGTGAAATCCCTAAATTCCTTGCAATAACTCGTTGAGAAATGTTGTGCTTAAATTGTTCGACAATTTGCTCACGCATCATTTCTGGGTGTTGTTGATAAATGCCTTTGGCTTTGCCTAGTAGAGTTTTAACTTGCACTTACAGGTGTAGTTACTGACAGTGGTTTTCTGAAGTGTTCCTGAGCCCATGTGGTGATATCCTTTACTCATTGATGTTGTTTTTTTGATGCACTAGCCCCTGAGGGATTGAAGGTCCGTAATATCATGGCTTACGTGCAGTGATTTCTCCAGTTTCTCTGAACCTTTTGATGATATTACGGACCGTAGATGGTGAAATTCCTTGCAATAACTCTTTGAGAAATGTTGTTCTTAAACTGTTCAACAATTTGCTCAGGCATTTGCTGACAAAGTGGTGACCCTCGCCCCATCCTTGTTTGTGAATGACTGAGCATTTTATGGCTTTATACCTAATCGTGGCACCCACCTGTTCCCAATTTGCCTGTTCACCTGTGGGATGTTCTAAATAAGTGTTTGATGAGCATTCCTCAACTTTATCAGTCTTTTTTGCCACTTGCGCCAGCTTTTTTGAAACATGACTTGATTCCCTTTGCATTTTAAATATCTTCTGCCAGCACCCTGTAATTGTTCATGACACCACGAACAGTAGCATGACTCAATTTACTAATGTCATTATTTACACCCGTGGTGCAGACAAAAAACGTTTCACACTGAGCACATTGCTTGGCTTTAAGATAACCATATTTTCCGGACTATTAGGCGCACTTTACATATTCTTCCCCCTCAAAACTCAATAGTGCGTCGTGTAACCCGTTATACCTCATTTACAAGCGAATGAAGTGCATTCTTAGTCAACAGCCATACATGTCACACTAAGGGCGGTCGTATCAACAACGCCCACACTGTCATCAACATGTGCCATATTGTGAAGCCACACTATTTATACCGTACAACCCTTGTAGGATGTCTAAATGTCTTTTTTTGGTCAACTCCCAATGTGAATGCAAACTGACCCGAAAACGGACATGGCTTCATGATGTTGCACGTCCTGCAGTGTTTACGCAAGCAAACCCAGAAGTAGGGCTGGGCGATAAATCCTTTTCAACCCATATTCAATTGAATGCACTACAAAGACAAGATATTTGATGTTCAAACTGATAAACTTGATTTTTTTTTGCAAATAATAATTAACCTAGAATTTCATGGCTGCAACACGTGCCAAAGTAGTTGGGAAAGGGCATGTTCACCACTGTGTTACATCACCTTTTCTTTTAACAACACTCAATAAACGATTGGGAACTGAGGAAACTAATTGTTGAAGCTTTGAAAGTGGAATTCTTTCCCATTCTTGTTTTATGTAGAGCTTCAGTCGTTCAACAGTCCGGGGTCTCCGCTGTCGTATTTTACGCTTCATAATGCGCCACACATTTTCGATGGGAGACAGGTCTGGACTGCAGGCGGGCCAGGAAAGTAACCGCACTCTTTTTTTTACGAAGCCACGCTGTTGTAACACGTGCTGAATGTGGCTTGGCATTGTCTTGCTGAAATAAGCAGGGGCGTCCATGAAAAAGACGGCACTTAGATGGCAGCATATGTTGTTCCAAAACCTGTATGTACCTTTCAGCATTAATGGTACCTTCACAGATGTGTAAGTTACCCATGCCTGGGGCACTAATGCACCCCCATACCATCACAGATGCTGTCTTTTCAACTTTGCGTCGATAACAGTCTGGATGGTTTGCTTCCCCTTTGGTCCGGAGGACACGATGTCGAATATTTCCAAAAACAATTTGAAATGTGGACTCGTCCGACCACAGAACGCTTTTCCACTTTGCATGAGTCCATCTTAGATGATCTCGGGCCCAGAGAAGCCGGCGGCGATTCTGGGTGTTGTTGATAAATGGCTTTGGCTTTGCATAGTAGAGCTTTAACTTGCACTTACAGATGTAGCGACCAACTGTATTTAGTGACAGTGGATTTTTGAAATGTTCCTGAGCCCATGTGGTGATATCCTTTAGAGATTGATGTCGGTTTTTGATACAGTGCCGTCTGAGGGATCGAAGGTCACGGTCATTCAATGTTGGTTTCCGGCCATGCCGCTTACGTGGAGTGATTTCTCCAGATTCTCTGAACCTTTTGATGATATTATGTACCGTAGATGTTGAAATCCCTAAATTTCTTGCAGTTTCACTTTGAGAAACGTTGTTCTTAAACTGTTTGACTATTTGCTCACGCAGTTGTGGACAAAGGGGTGTACCTCGCCCCATCCTTTCTTGTGAAAGACTGAGCATTTTTTGGGAAGCTGTTTTTATACCCAATCATGGCACCCACCTGTTCCCAATTAGCCTGCACACCTGTGGGATGTTCCAAATAAGTGTTTGATGAGCATTCCTCAACTTTATCAGTATTTATTGCCACCTTTCCCAACTTCTTTGTCACGTGTTGCTGGCATCAAATTCTAAAGTTAATGATTATTTGAAAATAAGTCAGTTTGAACATCAAATATGTTGTCTTTGTAGCATATTCAACTGAATAAGGGTTAAAAAATGATTTGCAAATCATTGTATTTTGTTTATATTTACATCTAACACAATTTCCCAACTCATATGGAAACGGGGTTTGTAAGAAGGTGCGCAGCTAATAGCTACTGCGTGAGAACGTATACTCGAATATCACAATATAGTCATTTTCTATATCGCACAGAGACAAACCCGCGATATATCCAGTATATCGATAGATCGCCCAGCCCTACCCAGATGTGTGCTTCAATTCTAGTCGTGTCAGTACTGGCGCATTTGTGACAATTTCACGGATTTTGCCCACTGAAAGTCAACTTTTTCTGGTCCGCGGAGAAGATTATGAAAGACGTTTGCCTCGATGCCTCTGAAGAACGTGTTGGCGATCCGTGGTGGGACATTGATTGACGGGAGTTCCTAAAACATTATTTTTGCCTGTTTCTGCCAATTTGTCAACTATAGCCTGCTCAGTGGCTTAGTGGTTAGAGTGTCCGCCCTGAGATCGGTAGGTCGTGAGTTCAAACCCCGGCCCGAGTCATACCAAAGACTATAAAAATGGGATCCATTACCTCCCTGCTTGGCACTCAGCATCAAGGGTTGGAATTGGGGGTTAAAACAATCAATCAATCAATGTTTATTTATATAGCCCTAAATCACAAGTGTCTCAAAGGGCTGCACAAGCCACAACGACATCCGCGGTACAGAGCCCACATAAGGGCAAGGAAAAACTCACAACCCCAATGGGACGTCGATGTGAATGACTCTGAGAAACCTTGGAGAGACCGGATGCAATGGACGTCGAGTGGGTCTAGCATAATAGTGTGAGAGTCCAGTCCATAGTGGATCTAACATAATAGTGAGAGTCCAGTCCATAGTGGATCTAACATAATAGTGAGAGTCCAGTCCATAGTGGATCTAACATAATAGTGAGAGTCCAGTCCATAGTGGATATAACATAATAGTGAGAGTCCAGTCCATAGTGGATCCAACATAATAGTGAGAGTCCAGTCCATAGTGGATCTAACATAATAGTGAGAGTCCAGTCCATAGTGGATCTAACATAATAGTGAGAGTCCAGTCCATAGTGGATCCAACATAATAGCGAGAGTCCAGTCCATAGTGGATCCAACATAATAGTGAGAGTCCAGTCCATAGTGGATCCAACATAATAGTGAGAGTCCAGTCAATAGTGGATCTAACATAATAGTGAAAGTCCAGTCCATAGTGGATCCAACATAATAGTGAGAGTCCAGTCCATAGTGGATCTAACATAATAGTGAGAGTCCAGTCCATAGTGGATCTAACATAATAGTGTGAGAGTCCAGTCCATAGTGGATCTAACATAATAGTGTGATAGTCCAGTTCATAGTGGATCTAACATAATAGTGTGAGAATCCAGTCCATAGTGGATCTAACATAATAGTGAGAGTCCAGTCCATAGTGGATCTAACATAATAGTGAGAGTCCAGTCCATAGTGGATCTAACATAATAGTGAGAGTCCAGTCCATAGTGGATCTAACATAATAGTGAGAGTCCAGTCCATAGTGGATCTAACATAATAGTGAGAGTCCTATCCATAGTGGATCTAACATAATAGTGTGAGAGTCCAGTCCATAGTGGATCTAACATAATAGTGTGAGAGTCCAGTCTATAGTGGATCTAACATAATAGTGAGAGTCCAGTCCATAGTGGATCTAACATAATAGTGAGAGTCCAGTTCATAGTGGATCTAACATAATAGTGAGAGTCCAGTCCATAGTGGATCTAACATAATAGGTGGATCTAACATAATAGTGAGAGTCCAGTCCATAGTGGATCTAACATAATAGTGAGAGTCCAGTCCATAGTGGATCTAACATAATAGTGAGAGTCCTATCCATAGTGGATCTAACATAATAGTGTGAGAGTCCAGTCCATAGTGGATCTAACATAATAGTGTGAGAGTCCAGTCTATAGTGGATCTAACATAATAGTGAGAGTCCAGTCCATAGTGGATCTAACATAATAGTGAGAGTCCAGTTCATAGTGGATCTAACATAATAGTGAGAGTCCAGTCCATAGTGGATCTAACATAATAGGTGGATCTAACATAATAGTGAGAGTCCAGTCCATAGTGGATCTAACATAATAGTGAGAGTCCTATCCATAGTGGATCTAACATAATAGTGTGAGAGTCCAGTCCATAGTGGATCTAACATAATAGTGTGAGAGTCCAGTCTATAGTGGATCTAACATAATAGTGAGAGTCCAGTCCATAGTGGATCTAACATAATAGTGAGAGTCCAGTCCATAGTGGATCTAACATAATAGTGAGAGTCCAGTCCATAGTGGATCTAACATAATAGTGAGAGTCCAGTCCATAGTGGATCTAACATAATAGTGAGAGTCCAGTCCATAGTGGATCTAACATAATAGTGTGAGAGTCCAGTCCATAGTGTAATTGTGAGAGTCCAGTCCATAGTGGATCTAACATAATAGTGTGAGAGTCCAGTCCATAGTGGATCTAACATAATAGTGAGAGTCCAGTCCATAGTGGATCTAACATAATAGTGAGAGTCCAGTCCATAGTGGATCTAACATAATAGTGAGAGTCCAGTCCATAGTGGATCCAACATAATAGTGAAAGTCCCGTCCATAGTGGATCCAACATAATAGTGAGAGTCCAGTCCATAGTGGATCTAACATAATACTGAGAGTCCAGTCCATAGTAAATCTAACATAATAGTGAAAGTCCAGTCCACAGTGGATCCAACATAATAGTGAGAGTCCAGTCCATAGTGGATCTAACATAATAGTGAGAGTCCAGTCCATAGTAAATCTAACATAATAGTGAAAGTCCAGTCCATAGTGGATCCAACATAATAGTGAGAGTCCAGTCCATAGTAAATCTAACATAATAGTGAAAGTCCAGTCCATAGTGGATCCAACATAATAGTGAGAGTCCAGTCCATAGTGGATCTAACATAATAGTGAGAGTCCAGTCCATAGTGGGGCCAGCAGGAGACCATCGCGAGCGGAGACGGGTCAGCAGCGCAGAGATGTCCCCAACCGATGCACAGGCGAGCGGTCCACCCCGGGTCCCGACTCTGGACAGCCAGCACTTCATCCATGGCCACCGGACCTGTGTCCCCCCCGCCACAAGGGATAGGGGGGAGCAGAGGAGAAAAGAAAAGAAACGGCAGATCAACTGGTCTAAAAAGGGGGTCTATTTAAAGGCTAGAGTATACAAATGAGTTTTAAGATGGGACTTAAATGCTCCTACTGAGGTAGCATCTCTAACTGTTACCGGGAGGGCATTCCATAGTACTGGAGCCCCAATAGAAAACTCTCTATAGCCCGCAGACTTTTTTTGGGCTCTGGGAATCACTAATAAGCCGGAGTTGTCTGAACGCAGATTTCTTGCCGGGACATCACCGAAATGATTCCGGAGCGCGGCCACCGCTGCTGCTCACTGCTCCCCTCACCTCCCAGGGGGTGGAGCAAGGGGATGGGTCAAATGCGGAGAGTAAGTTGTAAGTAAGTTGTGGCTTGTGCAGCCCTTTGAGACGCTCGTGACTTAGGGCTATATAAGTAAACATTGATTGATAATTTCACCACACCTAGTGTGTGTGTGACTATCAGTGGTACTTTACTTTTTATTTATTTGTTTATCCGTCTACTTTGGTGAATAATGATGACGCTTATGATGAGCGTCGTCATTATTCGCCATTATGCGGTGGAGTTCACGCTGAAGTTGCATCACAACACTGTCTGATTGATTTGTAATATAAAACTCATGATAATAATGTCTGTACTATTGCTGACAGAAACATAACTTCCATACTATATCATAAGCAAAGCACACTACTACAGCTTTGCAGTGTCGGTGTGCTACTTAAACTTGATTGATATAGTTTAATAGCCTTGGTGTTATTTTAGAGTAGTGTTTTGGGGCCTCTGAAGACTGGATGCACTGACAGACTCATAGTCTAAAAATGGAGTTCCATGGGTGTTTTCTTTTTATCTTCACTTTTATCGTTTCCACCATGAACGGCAGGTTATTGTGTTAGTCCATATCACTCATCCCTACTGGCCAGATGTGGCCCTTGGGCCTTGAATATGACACCTGTGGTCTAAATGCCTTAAATTAGGATAGGATAGGACTTTATTGTCATTGCACAAGTACAACGAAACTATGTTTTCAGCACAAACAAACAGTGTACAGGGTTACAGAACAGGAACGCTGATGGGTCGCCAAAGGCGCCCCGTAAAAGATAAGAAAAAGATAAAACGCTGGGGGTCTAGTCTGGAGTGCGAAAAAACCTCCATGCAATGCACACATAAACACGTTACATTTAATCACGACAACTCGCAACAGAGGGGCGGGGAGTTGGGCCCCTGGAGGTCGACTGCTGCTATGAAGCGCTGCCATCCGTCCATCACCCCGAGGGGAAACAAGCGGTGGTGAAGGCGTGGGGTGGGGGAGGGTGCGTGTGTGTATATGTGCCCAATGTCTTGGGTGTGATGATGTAATGTTCATAGACTGAGGCCGATCTGCATGCAAGCAAAAGTTCGATTGCAAATGTCATTGAGAAGGGAGGGAGGTCAAAAGCGTCCATCATTGAGGTGTCCTCGGGGGTGTTTTCAGAACAGCCTGTTCCTGTTGTTCACAGCGTCATGGCCATTCGAGGGAGTCAAATCGTAGATTGGGATGTTTGTTTTTCCGCGAGCAGACAATACAATGACTTGTCTGTTCTATTCGTCCATGCTGGCTGCTCTCATATTGTCAAAACGTGGACCTTGGGGTGTTGTGTTTTCCCGGAATGCTAAGGATAGTTGGCGCGGGCAAGGCGTGAAGGTAAGGACATGTTTTATTTTAAACACTAACAGACTGCAAAAAAGGAAGCAAACAAAAGGCGCGCACAATGGCGGAGAACAAACTTCCATCCATCCATCCATCTTCTACCACTTATCCGAGGTCGGGTCGCGGGGGCAGCAGCCTAAGCAGGGAAACCCAGACTTCCCTCTCCCCAGCCACTTCGTCCAGCTCTTCCTGTGGGACCCCGAGGCGTTCCCAGGCCAGCCGGGAGACATAGTCTTCCCAACGTGTCCTGGGTCTTCCCCGCGGCCTCCTGCCAGTCGGACGTGCCCTAAACATCTCCCTAGGGAGGCGTTCGGGTGGCATCCTGACCAGATGCCCGAACCACCTCATCTGGCTCCTCCCGATGTGGAGGAGTAGCGGCTTTACTTTGAGCTCCTCCCGGATGGCAGAGCTTCTCACCCTATCTCTAAGGGAGAGACCCGCCACCCGGCGGAGGAAACTCATTTCGGCCGCTTGTACCCGTGATCTTGTCCTTTCGGTCATGACCCAAAGCTCATGACCATAGGTGAGGATGGGAACGTAGATCGACCGGTAAATTGAGAGCTTTGCCTTCCGGCTCAGCTCCTTCTTCACCACAACGGATCGATACAGCGTCCGCATTACTGAAGACGCCGCACCGATCCGCCTGTCGATCTCACGATCCACTCTTCCCTCACTCGTGAACAAGACTCCGAGGTACTTGAACTCCTCCACTTGGGGAAAGATCTCCTCCCCAACCTGGAGATGGCACTCCACCCTTTTCCGGCCGAGGACCATGGACTCGGACTTGGAGGTGCTGATTCTCATCCCAGTCGCTTCACACTCCGCTGCGAACCGATCCAGTGAGAGCTGAAGATCCTGGCCAGATGAAGCCATCAGGACCACATCATCTGCAAAAAGCAGAGACCTAATCCTGCAGTCACCAAACCAGATCCCCTCAACGCCTTGACTGCACCTAGAAATTCTGTCCATAAAAGTTATGAACAGAATCGGTGACAAAGGGCAGCCTTGGCGGCGTCCAACCCTCACTGGAAACGTGTCCGACTTACTACCGGCAATGCGGACCAAGCTCTGGCACTGATCATACAGGGAGCAGACTGCCACAATCAGACAGTCCGATACCCCATACTCTCTGAGCACTCCCCACAGGAGAACAAACTTGACTAATGAAACAAAAACTTGCACAAAGGCAATTAACTATGAACACGAAACAAAAACACTTACTGTGGCATGGCATGAAGCATGAACTATAGTAAACAGGAATCTCATGGGTAGCAGAGGTAGTATGGATAATGTCACCAGGATGCTCAACAGAAAAAGACAGGTTTAAATAACAGTGGCATGATTAGTGACAGGTGTGTGAGTTCAAATGAATCAGGTGCGTGACATGAAGACAGGTGAAAACTAATGGTCGCTATGGTGACAAAACAAACAAGAGTGCACAAAGAGTCCAAAAACCAAACCTGAACATAACCAAAACAAAACATGATCACACAGACATGACACATATTCAATTATCCTTTTCAGCAAGCTTCTCCATGATGTGATCCATCTTGCGATTCAGTTCAGAAATCGCCACAGTCTGTGATCCCACCTTCCATTGCGACGAACAGCCTTTGATTGATGAATTAGAGTACAAACAGGAAACTAACAATATTGCTTTTCAACCATTTCTTCAGTATTTGCTGTGTAATTCTAATACAGTAACAACAAGTTGTAAGCAAAAAAAACTCTGTCAAGTGCAAACATTCTCAATCAAAAAGGTTGTGTACAGACAATATACACTACATTGCCAAAAGTATTTGGCCATCCAAATGATCAGAATCAGGTGTCCTAATCACTTGGCCCGGCAACAGGTGTATAAAAGCTCTCAGGAGCTTAGTGATTTCCAGCGTGGAACTGTCACAGGATGCCACCTGTGCAACAAATCCAGTCGTGAAATTTCCTCGCTCTTAAATATCCCAAAGTCAAATTTCGGCTTTATTATAAGAAAATGGAGGAGTTTGGGAACAACAGCAACTCAGCCATGAAGTGGTAGGCCAGGTAAACTGACAGAGAGGGGTCAGCGGATGCTGAAGTGCATAGTGCAAAGACTTTCTGCACAGTCAGTTGCTACAGAGCTCCAAACTTCATGTGACCTTCCAATTAGCACACGTACAGTACGCAGAGAGCTGTATGGAATGGGTTTCCATGGCCGGACAGCTGCATCTAAGCCATACATTACCAAGTCCAATGCAACGCGTGTGATGCAGTGGTGTAAAGCACGTCGCCACTGGACTCTAGAGCAGTGGAGACGCCTTCTCTGGACTGATGAGTCACGCTTTTCCATCTGGCAATCTGACGGACCAGTCTGGGTTTGGAGGTTGCCAGGGGAATGCTACATTTCGGACTGCATTGTGCTGAGGTTGAAATTTGGTGGAGGAGGAATTATGGTGTGGGGTTGTTTTTCAGGAGTTGGGCTTGGCCCCTTAGTTCCAGTGAAAGGAATTTGAAATGCTCCAGGATACCAAAACATTTTGGACAATTCCATGCTCCCAACCTTGTGGGAACAATTTGGAGCGGGGCTCCTTCCTCTTCCAACATGACTGTGCACCAGTGCACAAAGCAAGGTCCATAAAGACATGGATGCCAGAGTCTGGTGTGGATGAACTTGACTGGCCTGCACAGAGTCCTGACCTGAACCCGATAGAACACCTTTGGGATGAATTAGAACGGAGACTGAGAGCCAGGCCTTCTCCACCAACATCAGTGTGTGACCTCACCAATGCGCTTTTGTAAGAATGGTCCTATAAACACAGTCCGCAACCTTGTGGACAGCCTTCCCAGATGAGTTGAAGCTGTAATAGCTGTAAAAGGTGGACCGACATTATATTGAACCCAATGGGTTAGGAATGGGATGGCACTTCAAGTTCATATGTGAGTCAAGGCAGGTGGCCAAATACTTTTGGCAATACAGTGTATCTTTGGGTGGACATCCAGCCTCTGTTTTCCAGGAAAGAAAGTTTCTTTCCACCAGAACCTGCTCTGTTTTCAGGTCAACTCTGTAGTGCCGTGCAAGTTTGTTTACACTGCTCTCATCTGTGAAACGTTTCCCTGTTTGCAAGTTGCCTGCGAGCTTTTCCGTGCAACAACACTGTCCTTATGTGTTTGGGCCATCTCATGCTTACTAAAGACGACTGAAGCTTTCTTCCACTTTCAACCATTTAGATGCATTCAGTGTTTGTTGTGGCATTTTGAAGTTGTTAACAAAAAAATATCTTGCAAGTGCAAACATGTTTCATCACAGGTACCACCTGGGGCAGACCCGGGCAAAATACGGCCCGTTAAGATTTTCAATCCGGCCCGCCTGACGTTCTACATAATTATTTTAGACCTTTAACATCAAAACTGCAGCCTCCATTATGATGTGCAGTGCTGTTTTTAAATGACTGTGACTCTTTGTCAGGTTCAAACACTGATGACATCCTATTAAACACACAAGAAGCAAGGAATCATGCAGAGACAGAGTTCTATTTAGCTCATGAGGAGAACGCATGGAGCTGCACACTTAGTCACTGTCTCTCTAAGGTTCAGCTCCCGCGGCATGAAGTGCTCTAAAACTTGCTGGTAGACGGCTGCGTTGACCCTGGATCTCAGGAAACAGAGTGGACCGACACCAGCAGATGACATGGCACCCCAAACCATCACTGATGGTGGAAACTTTACACTAGACTTCAGGCAACGTGGATCCTGTGCCTCTCCTGTCTTCCTCCAGACTCTGGGACCTCGATTTCCAAAGGAAATGCAAAATTTGCATGGTTGGGTGATGGTTTGGGGTGCCATGTCATCTGCTGGTGTCGGTCCACTCTGTTTCCTGAGATCCAGGGTCAACGCAGCCGTCTACCAGCAAGTTTTAGAGCACTTCATGCTTCCTGCTGCTGACCTGCTCTATGGAGATGGAGATTTCAAGTTCCAACAGGACTTGGCGCCTGCACACAGCACAAAATCTACCCGTGCCTGGTTTACGGACCATGGTATTTCTGTTCTAAATTGGCCCGCCAACTCCCCTGACCTTAGCCCCATAGAAAATCTGTGGGGTATTGTGAAAAGGAAGATGCAGAATGCCAGACCCAAAAACGCAGAAGAGTTGAAGGCCACTATCAGAGCAACCTGGGCTCTCATAACACCTGAGCAGTGCCAGAAACTCATCGACTCCATGCCACGCCGCATTAACGCAGTAATTGAGGCAAAAGGAGCTCCAACCAAGTATTGAGTATTGTACATGCTCATATTTTTCATTTTCATACTTTTCAGTTGGCCAACATTTCTAAAAATCCCTTTTTTGTATTAGCTTTAAGTAATATTCTAATTTTGTGACACACGGAATTTTGGATTTTCATTTGTTGCCACTTCAAATCATCAAAATTAAATGAAATAAACATTTGAATGCATCAGTCTGTGTGCAATGAATAAATATAATGTACAAGTTACACCTTTTGAATGCAATTACTGAAATAAATCAAGTTTTTCAAAATATTCTAATTTACTGGCTTTTACCTGTATATCATGCAAAAGCAGGTCCAGTACGCACAATACGTGACAGAATGTGCTGGGGGCCTTGTGATTTCGCCTTGTCTCCGCTTCGTCTCTTATCTTCGTTGAGGTCCTTGAAGTCCTTGGCTGTTAGCAGGCTAAAACAAAGATAACATCTGCGGCTGAGGCCACCCCTCAGACAAGAAGTTTCGTCCTTGCACAGATACAAAAGTCTAACTTGAGCACAATAGCTAATAACTATAGCAACGGACTTTAAGCATACTGAAGTTGTGTGGTAATATATATACATGATTATTATAACAGTCTTGAACTATAGAAAGTATTTCAATGGTTGAAATCTGCGCTTTTGCATGCTTTGGCAAGTATGCTTGGGAGTAGATTTTTTTGTCCGTGTGGCCCCCCGATCTAAAATGAGTTTGACAACCCTGCCCTAGTGTCTCCTGCATCTTGGAATCACAACTACCACAGCAATGTGTGATCATGACAGCTTAGTTTGGATATGACACATGCAGAAAAGGTGCAATTTTGAAGGCAAAGTGTATTAATTCTCTGTTACCGAGAGTACGATATACAACGTGTATGCATTAGAGATGCGCGGTTTGCGGGCACAACCGCGGAGTCCGCGGATTATCCGCGGATCGGGCGGATGAAATTTAAAAAAAATTAGATTTTATCAGCGGGTCGGGTCGGGTCGGGCGATTGAAATAAAAAAAAATTAGATTTTGAATAGATTCAGGCGGGTGGCAGTTAAACCAATTCGGAAATATATATACATAGTTAAATGTTGTTACCCACATACGAAAAACGAGCAGGCACCTGCAGCATATGCCACAACAGAAGAACAAAAAAAAAAGAGATGGACACTTTTACGGAGCGGAGAAGGCCCCCGACGCCTCGCCGGGGTCCGGGACCGAGGCCCCTTCCCCCGAGAGGGCCCCACCGGGAGCCGTAGCTGAGGCGATCCGCGAGAAGGGCCCGACGCACGTCCAGAGTCACCACCGCGCCCACCGCACCGACACCCCGCCTCGTCCGCCTTCGCCGCGGCCGGCGTCACGCGCAGCAGGTAAGCAGCTTACCTGCCCGCCACCCCCGTGGCCGGGGGCTCGTAACAGGGGTCACTCCGCGCGCTCCGCCCGCGCAGCTTACCTGCCCGCCACCCCTGTTGCCGGGGGCGCGTAACAGGGGTCACTCCGCGCGCAGTGCGCTCACGAAAGGGGTGGGGCTCACCCTGGTTGATATAGACAGCAGCTAGGACGGTGGCCATGGAAGTTGGAACCCGCTAAGGAGTGTGTAACAACCCACCTGCCGAATCAACTAGCCCTGAAAATGGATGGCGCTGGAGCGTCGGGCCCATATACCCGGCCGTCGCCGGCAGCGAGACGCGCTTGGAGGTGCGCTCAGCGCGGCTCCCATATGATTGCGCACTGGTGTGCGTCTGGGCTGTGACAGCGTGGCACGCGAATGTCTGTGCTGCATTGGATCAGTATCCTTTCTTTAACAGGCAAAAGCTTTATAACCTCACTAATGCCTTGCATCGTCTATATTAGATATATAACAACGGGCGGGTGCGGGCGGATGGCGGGCGGATGCAGTTCTGATCAAATGTTAGATCGGGTGTATTGCGGATGGTTGACGACTTTCTGATGCGGTTGCGGATTAAATAATTGCCTATCCGCGCATCTCTAGTATGCATGCTTGCCTCATACAGGAAACTGTTATTTTCTCCCCGGCCTTCCCAGCCGAACCTTCTCTTTACCATATTTTTCTATATCTGGGTTGCGGGGAAACGTACGCAATATGCATTTTTTTTGAAAGTGGCCATGTTTACACGGCAAAGACCGTTCAATTAAAATAAATGTATAATGAGGAAGTGCAGTGTTGCATGGTTTTCAGTGTGATGCAGAGTTTTTACACCACTCTAGGGAGACGACTGGCTACGGTAGAGCGGCAAGAACTGATGCGACGACAGCGGTGTTTTTCAACCACTGTGCCGCGGCACACTAGTGTGTCCTGAGATACAGTCTGGTGTGCCGTGGGAGATGATCTAGTTTCACCTATTTGGGGCGGTATAGCTCGGTTGGTAGAGCGGCCGTGCCAGCAACTTGAGGGTTCCGGGTTCGATCCCCGCTTCCGCCATCCTAGTCCCTGCCGTTGTGTCCTTGGGCAAGACACTTTACCCACCTGCTCCCAGTGCCACCCACACTGGTTTGAATGTAACTTAGATATTGGGTTTCACTATGTAAAGCGCTTTGAGTCACTAGAGAAAAGCGCTATATAAATATAATTCACTTCACTATCCGGTGGCCACGGATGAAGTGCTGGCTGTCCAGAGTCGGGACCCGGGGTGGACCGCTCGCCTGTGCATCGGTTGGGGACATCTCTGCACTGCTGACCCGTCTCCGCTCGGGATGGTCTCCTGCTGGCCCCACTATGGACTGGACTCTTACTATTATGTTAGATCCACTATGGACTGGACTCTCACTATTATGTTAGATCCACTATGGACTGGACTCTCACACTATTATGTTAGATCCACTATGGACTGGACTCTCACTATTATGTTAGATCCACTATGGACTGGACTCTCACTATTATGTTAGATCCACTATGGACTGGACTTTCACTATTATGTTAGATCCACTATGGACTGGACTCTCACACTATTATGTTAGATCCACTATGGACTGGACTCTCACTATTATGTTAGATCCACTATGGACTGGACTCTCACTGTTATGTTAGATCCACTATGGACTGGACTCTCACACTATTATGTTAGATCCATTATGGACTGGACTCTCACACTATGATGTTAGATCCACTATGGACTGGACTCTCACTATTATGTTAGATCCACTATGGACTGGACTCTCACACTATTATGTTAGATCCATTATGGACTGGACTCTCACACTATTATGTTAGATCCACTATGGACTGGACTCTCACTATTATGTGAGATCCACTATGGACTGGACTCTCACTACTATGTGAGATCCACTATGGACTGGACTCTCACACTATTATGTTAGATCCATTATGGACTGGACTCTCACACTATGATGTTAGATCCAGTATGGACTGGACTCTCACTATTATGTTAGATCCACTATGGACTGGACTCTCACTATTATGTTGGATCCACTATGGACTGGACTCTCACACTATTATGTTAGATCCACTATGGACTGGACTCTCACTATTATGTTAGATCCACTATGGACTGGATTCTCACTATTATGTTAGATCCACTATGGACTGGACTCTCACTATTATGTGAGACCCACTATGGACTGGACTCTCACTACTATGTGAGATCCACTATGGACTGGACTCTCACACTATTATGTTAGATCCACTATGGACTGGACTCTCACACTATTATGTTAGATCCACTATGGACTGGACTCTCACTATTATGTTAGATCCACTATGGACTGGACTCTCACTATTATGTTAGATCCACTATGGACTGGACTCTCACACTATTATGTTAGATCCACTATGGACTGGACTCTCACTATTATGTTAGATCCACTATGGACTGGACTCTCACTATTATGTTAGATCCACTATGGACTGGACTCTCACTATTATGTTAGATCCACTATGGACTGGACTCTCAATATTATGTTAGATCCACTATGGACTGGACTCTCACTATTATGTTAGAGCCACTATGGACTGGACTCTCACACTATTATGTTAGATCCACTATGGACTGAACTCTCACTATTATGTTAGATCCACTATGGACTGGACTCTCACACTATTATGTTAGATCCACTATGGACTGGACTCTCACTATTATGTTAGATCCACTATGGACTGGACTCTCACTATTACGTTAGATCCACTATGGACTGGACTCTCACTATTATGTTAGATCCACTATGGACTGGACTCTCACACTATTATGTTAGATCCACTATGGACTGGACTCTCACACTATTATGTTAGATCCATTATGGACTGGACTCTCACACTATGATGTTAGATCCACTATGGACTGGACTCTCACACTATTATGTTAGATCCATTATGGACTGGACTCTCACACTATGATGTTAGATCCACTATGGACTGGACTCTCACACTATTATGTTAGATCCACTATGGACTGGACTCTCACTATTATGTTAGATCCACTATGGACTGGACTCTCACTATTATGTTAGATCCACTATGGACTGGACTCTCACACTATTATGTTAGATCCACTATGGACTGGACTCTCACTATTATGTTAGATCCACTATGGACTGGACTCTCACTATCATGTTAGATCCACTATAGACTGGACTGTCACTATTATGTTAGATCCACTATGGACTGGACTCTCACACTATTATGTTAGATCCACTATGGACTGGACTCTCTCACTATTATGTTAGATCCACTATGGACTGGACTCTCACTATTATGTTAGATCCACTATGGACTGGACTCTCACTATTATGTTAGATCCACTATGGACTGGACTCTCACTATTATGTGAGATCCACTATGGACTGGACTCTCACTACTATGTGAGATCCACTATGGACTGGACTCTCACACTATTATGTTAGATCCACTATGGACTGGACTCTCACACTATTATGTTAGATCCATTATGGACTGGACTCTCACACTATGATGTTAGATCCACTATGGACTGGACTCTCTCACTATTATGTTAGATCCACTATGGACTGGACTCTCACTATTATGTTAGATCCACTATGGACTGGACTCTCACACTATTATGTTAGATCCACTATGGACTGGACTCTCACTATTATGTTAGATCCACTATGGACTGGACTCTCACTATTATGTTAGATCCACTATAGACTGGACTCTCACTATTATGTTAGATCCACTATGGACTGGACTCTCACACTATGATGTTAGATCCACTATGGACTGGACTCTCACACTATTATGTTAGATCCATTATGGACTGGACTCTCACACTATGATGTTAGATCCACTATGGACTGGACTCTCACACTATTATGTTAGATCCACTATGGACTGGACTCTCACTATTATGTTAGATCCACTATGGACTGGACTCTCACTATTATGTTAGATCCACTATGGACTGGACTCTCACACTATTATGTTAGATCCATTATGGACTGGACTCTCACACTATTATGTTAGATCCACTATGGACTGGAGTCTCACTATTATGTTAGATCCACTATGGACTGGACTCTCACTATTATGTTAGATCCACTATGGACTGGACTCTCACACTATTATGTTAGATCCATTATGGACTGGACTCTCACACTATGATGTTAGATCCACTATGGACTGGACTCTCACACTATTATGTTAGATCCATTATGGACTGGACTCTCACACTATTATGTTAGATCCACTATGGACTGGACTCTCACTATTATGTGAGATCCACTATGGACTGGACTCTCACTACTATGTGAGATCCACTATGGACTGGACTCTCACACTATTATGTTAGATCCACTATGGACTGGACTCTCACACTATTATGTTAGATCCACTATGGACTGGACTCTCACACTATTATGTTAGATCCATTATGGACTGGACTCTCACACTATTATGTTAGATCCACTATGGACTGGACTCTCACTATTGTGTTAGATCCACTATGGACTGGACTCTCACTATTATGTTAGATCCACTATGGACTGGAGTCTCACTATTATGTTAGATCCACTATGGACTGGACTCTCACTATTATGTTAGATCCACTATGGACTGGACTCTCACACTATTATGTTAGATCCACTATGGACTGGACTCTCACACTATTATGTTAGATCCATTATGGACTGGACTCTCACACTATTATGTTAGATCCACTATGGACTGGACTCTCACTATTATGTGAGATCCACTATGGACTGGACTCTCACTACTATGTGAGATCCACTATGGACTGGACTCTCACACTATTATGTTAGATCCACTATGGACTGGACTCTCACACTATTATGTTAGATCCACTATGGGCTGGACTCTCACTATTATGTTAGATCCACTATGGACTGGACTCTCACTATTATGTTAGATCCACTATGGACTGGACTCTCACTATTATGTTAGATCCACTATGGACTGGACTCTCACTATTATGTTAGATCCACTATGGACTGGACTCTCTCACTATTATATTAGATCCACTATGGACTGGACTCTCTCACTATTATGTTAGATCCACTATGGACTGGACTTTCACAATATTATGCTACACCCACTCGACGTCCATTGCATCCGGTCTCCCATAGAGGGAGGAAGTCACCCACGTCTGCGGTCCTCTCCAAGGTTTCTCATAGTCATTCACATTGACATCCCACTGGGTTGTGAGTTTTTCCTTGCCCTTATGTGGGCTCTGAACAGAGGATGTCGTCGTGGCTTGTGCAGCCCTTTGAGACACTTGTGATTTAGGGCTATATAAATAAACATTGATTGATTGATTGATTGATATTTGGGTTAAAAATATTTTTTGCAAACCAGTAATTATAGTCTGCAAATGATGTGTTGTTGTTGAGTGTCGGTGCTGTCTAGAGCTCGGCAGAGTAACCGTGTAATACTCTTCCATATCAGTAGGTGGCAGCCGGTAGATAATTGCTTTGTAGATGTCGGAAACAGCGGGAGGCAGGGTGCAGGTAAAAATGTGTCTAATGCTTTAACCAAAAATAAACAAAAGGTGAGTGCCCCGAAGAAAAGGCATCGAAGCTTAGGGAAGGCTATGCAGAACGAAACTAAAACTGAACTGGCTACATAGTAAACAAAAACAGAATGCTGGACGACAGCAAAGACTTACTGCGGAGCAAAGACGGCGTCCACAATGTACATCCGAACATGACATGACAATCAACAATGTCCCCACAAAGAAGGATAAAAACAACTGAAATATTCTTGATTGCTAAAATAAAGTAGATGTGGGAAATATCCCTCAAAGGAAGACATGAAACTGCTACAGGAAAATACCAAAAAAAGAGAAAAAGCCACTAAAATAGGAGCGCAAGACAAGAACTAAAACACTACACACAGGAAAAGACAAAAAAGTCCAAATAAGTCAGGGTGTGATGTGACAGGTGGTGACAGTACACCTACTTTGAGACAAGAGCTATAGTGATGCATGCTTGGTTATGGTTTAAAGTCATATCCAACAATTGCGACAACGACTTTTTACTGTCAACTGAGTTTAGTTTTTTAATGATTTCTGCTGGTGGTGTGCCTTTGCATTTTTTCAATGCAAAAAATGTGCCTAGGCTCAAAAAAGGTTGAAAAACACTGGACTACAGTATATACTGGACAGTGGGGGTGGCCATGAGCCGGCCCCCCTCGGGGGTTGCAATTGGTGAAGACCGGTGGAAGTGCAGGTAGCTTTGGGACTGGGTGCAGGAGGTTGTTCAACTATTGGACTTAAAGTTAAAAAGTTAAAGTACCAATGATTGTCACACACACACTAGGTGTGGCGAGATTATTCTCTGCATTTGACCCATCACCCTTGATCACCCCCTGGGAGGTGAGGGGAGCAGTGGGCAGCAGCGGTGGCCGCGCCCGGGAATCATTTTGGTGATTTAACCCCCAATTCCAACCCTTGATGCTGAGTGCCAAGCAGGGAGGTAATGGGTCCCATTTTTATAGTCTTTGGTATGACTCGGCCGGAGTTTGAACTCACAACCTACCGATCTCAGGGCGGACACTCTAACCACTAGGCCACTGACTTGTGCTGGTACGGCATTATTAGCCAGCTTCTGATAAAGTGCATCCTTCTTGGCCCCTCTTAAAGGCCTACTGAAAGCCACTACTACCGACCACGCAGTCTGATAGTTTATATATCAATGATGAAATCTTAACATTGCAACACATGCCAATACGGCCGGGTTAGCTTACTAAAGTGCAATTTTAAACTTCGCACGACATATCCTGCTGAAAACATCTCGGTATGATGACGTCTGCGCGTGACGTCGCGGATTGTGGAGGACATTTTGGGACAGCGTGGTGGCCAGCTATTAAGTCGTCTGTTTTCATCGCAAAATTCCACAGTATTCTGGACATCTGTGTTGGTGAATCTTTTGCAATTTGTTCAATGAACAATGGAGACAGCAAAGAAGAAAGCTGTAGGTGGGAAGCGGTGTATTGCGGCCGACTTCAGCAACACAAACACAGCCGGTGTTTTATTGTTTACATTCCCGAAAGATGACAGTCAATCTTTACCATTGGCCTGTGGAGAACTGAGACAACAGAGACTCTTACCAGGAGGACTTTGAGTTGGATACGCAGACACGGTACCGTGAGTACGCTTCCAAACATTTGATCGCTTGCCCGTACGTGCGTGCCGCTATGTGCATGTCACGTAAATAATTCAATGGATACACCCTGATGATTATCTTGTGTGATGACTGCATTATGATGATAGTATATATCTGTATCATGAATCAATTTAAGTGGACCCCGACTTAAACAAGTTGAAAAACGTATTCGGGTGTTACCATTTAGTGGTCAATTGTACGGAATATGTACTTCACTGTGCAACCTATTAATAAAAGTCTCACGTACGTAACTTTGGGGACTTTGGGGAAATATATGTGCTGTATGAACTTTGGGGAGGTGAACGGTACTTTGGGCTGTGGGATTGAGTGTTTTGTACAGTTGTATTGGCGGGTTATATGGACGGGAGGGGGGAGGTGTTTGTTATGCGGGATTAATTTGTGGCATATTAAATATAAGCCTGGTTGTGTTGTGGCTAATAGAGTATATATATTAGAGATGCGCGGTTTGCGGGCACAACCGCGGAGTCCGTGGATTATCCGCGGATCGGGCGGATGAAATTTAAAAAAATTAGATTTTATCCGCGGGTCGGGTCGGGTGGTTAAAAAAAATTAGATTTTAAATAGATTCAGGCGGGTGGCAGTTAAACCATTTCGGAAATATATATACATAGTTAAATGTTGTTACCCACATACGAAAAACGAGCAGGCACCTGCAGCATATGCCACAACAGAAGAAAAAAAAAAAAAGAGATGGACACTTTTACGGAGCGGAGAAAGGACGCCTCGCCGGGGTCCGGGACCGAGGCCCCTTTCCCCGAGAGGGCCCCACCGGGAGCCGTAGCTGAGGCAATCCGCGAGAATGGCCCGACGCACGTCCAGGGTCACCACCGCGCCCACCGCACCGACACCCCGCCTTGTCCGCCTTCACCGCGGCCGGCGTCACGCGCAGCAGGTAAGCAGCTTACCTGCCCGCCACCCCCGTGGCCGGGGGCTCGTAACAGGGGTCACTCCGCGCGCTCCGCCCGCGCAGCTTACCTGCCCGCGCAGCTTACCTGCCCGCCACCCCTGTTGCCGGGGGCGCGTAACAGGGGTCACTCCGCGCGCAGTGCGCTCACGAACGGGGTGGGGCTCACCCTGGTTGATATAGACAGCAGCTAGGACGGTGGCCATGGAAGTCGGAACCCGCTAAGGAGTGTGTAACAACCCACCTGCCGAATCAACTAGCCCTGAAAATGGATGGCGCTGGAGCGTCGGGCCCATATACCCGGCCGTCGCCGGCAGCGAGACGCGCTTGGAGGTGCGCTCAGCGCGGCTCCCATATGATTGCGCACTGGTGTGCGTCTGGGTTGTGACAGCGTGGCACGCGAATGTCTGTGCTGCATTGGATCAGTCTCCTTTCTTTAACAGGCAAAAGCTTTATAACCCCACTAATGCCTTGCATCGTCTATATTAGATATATAACAACGGGCGGGTGCGGGCGGATGGCGGGCGGATGCAGTTCTGATCAAATGTTAGATCGGGTGGATTGCGGATGGTTGACGACTTTCTGATGCGGTTGCGGATTAAATAATTGCCTATCCGCGCATCTCTAATATAAATGTCTTGTGTTTATTTACTGTTTTAGTCATTCCCAGCTGAATATCAGGTCCCACCCGCCTCTCACAGCATCTTCCCTATCTGAATCGCTCCCACTGCCCTCTAGTCCTTCACTCTCACTTTCCTCATCCACGAATCTTTCATCCTCGCTCAAATTAATGGGGAAATCGTCGCTTTCTCGGTCCGAATCGCTCTCGCTGCTGGTGGCCATGATTGTGCGGATGTGAGGAGCTCCACAACCTGTGACGTCACGCTACTCGTCTGCTACTTCCGGTACAGGCAAGGCTTTTTTATCAGCGACCAAAAGTTGCGAACTTTATCGTCGATGTTCTCTACTAAATGTTTTCAGCAAAAATATGGCAATATCGCGAAATGATCAAGTATGACACATAGAATGGACCTGCTATCCCCGTTTAAATAAGAAAATCGCATTTCAGTAGGCCTTTAAAAAAGCCATCATCTGAGGCCCGTGGTGTTGCAACCTGCTTGTAAGGTTTTCCATCAAGAGAGAGAGAGAGGTCGGCCAGACAGTGGGAGGCCAAGAGCAGACAGAGCTTAGGCAGGGCAAAGTGTGAGTGCTGGAGAGTAAAGCACTTCGCGGAGCGACCGTGGAGACTTGAACATTCTTGAGATATGGCTTTAAAGGGGAACATTATCACAATTTCAGAAGGGTTAAAACCATTAAAAATCAGTTTCCAGTGGCTTATTATATTTTTTGAAGTTTTTTTCAAAATTTTACCCATCACGCAATATCCCTAAAAAAAGCTTCAAAGTGCCTGATTTTAACCATCGTTATATACACCCGTCCATTTTCCTGTGACGTCACATAGTGATGCCAACACAAACAAACATGGCGGATAGAACAGCAAGCTATAGCGACATTAGCTCGGATTCAGACTCGGATTTCAGCGGCTTAAGCGATTCAACAGATTACGCATGTATTGAAACGGATGGTTGTAGTGTGGAGGCAGGTAGCGAAAACGAAATTGAAGAAGAAACTGAAGCTATTGAGCCATATCGGTTTGAACCGTATGCTAGCGAAACCCACGAAAACGACACGACAGCCAGCGACACGGGAGAAAGCGAGGACGAATTCGGCGATCGCCTTCTAACCAACGATTGGTATGTGTTTGTTTGGCATTAAAGGAAACTAACAACTATGAACTAGGTTTACAGCATATGGAATACATTTGGCAACAACATGCACTTTGAGAGTGCAGACAGCCCAATTTTCATCAATTAATATATTCTGTAGACATACCCTCATCCGCGCTCTTTTCCTGAAAGCTGATCTGTCCAGTTTTGGAGTTGATGTCAGCAGGCCAGGGAAGCTGGGGTCGATAGCTCGCTCGTCTGCGGGAACAAACTGCCGCCATTGCTTGCCGTGCTACCGAGGGCCTTTGTCCCTGAATTGCTCACACACTCCGGCAGATTCAATGGGGGTCTGGCGGCAGATTTCTTTGACTTTATCGTTGGAAATGCATCTGCTTTGAGTGTCGCAGGATATCCACACATTCTTGCCATCTCTGTCGTAGCATAGCTTTCGTCGGTAAAGTGTGCGGAACAAACGTCCAATTTCTTGCCACTTTGGCATCTTTGGGCCACTGGTGCAACTTGAATCCGTCCCTGTTCGTGTTGTTACACCCTCCGACAACACACCGACGAGGCATGATGTCTCCAAGGTACGGAAAACAGTCGAAAAAACGGAAAATAACAGAGCTGTTTTGACCCGGTGTTTGAGATTGCTTCCTGATGTGACGTCACGTTGTGACGTCATCGCTCCGAGAGCGAATATTAGAAAGGCGTTTAATTCGCCAAAATTCACCCATTTAGAGTTCGGAAATCGGTTAAAAAAATATATGGTCTTTTTTCTGCAACATCAAGGTATATATTGACGCTTACATAGGTCTGGTGATAATGTTCCCCTTTAACAATGTGCAAAGTTAAGACAAAATAAAACAAATATATATATGAAAAAAAATACCCAAGACCTGCTGTGACATCAACACATTGTTTTGTTCATGTAAATATTGTTCTATACCATATTGTGTGCACATTCTAATCTGTAATGCAGTTTTTGTTGTATTTCCATTTTTCGGCATTATTCGATATTTTGATTGATGTTAGCCATTTTGGGCCAAAGTGTTCTTTATTTTATTTTATTCTTTTACCTCCTCTTATAACCAGTGTTGGGTTAGTTACTGAAAAACAGTAACTAGTTACAGTTACTAGTTACTTTATTTCAAAAGTAACTCAGTTACTATCTCAGTTACTTGCACCAAAAAGTAATGTGTTACTGTGAAAAGTAACTGTTTAGTTACTTTTTATTTTTTTTAAGGCTCCCATTAATGCCCTTTTAGCCTTCATTTCAGTACTGTTATTGCACTGGAGAATAATACAATGTGTTGATCAACTTGACATGCATTTGTATCACTGAACTCAGAAAGCAATGTGGTCTACATACAACACACAAAGACAAAGATATGTTTCAAATGGCCAATTTATTTCAGGCCAGACCAAATTGACAAAACTATTTTAAATAGCTGCAACATAATGGCACTTTAACTTTAAGTAGATAGGATCTTTGATCCAAGACACAACTTACATTTAACTAAAATGTTACTTTCTTTGTGCTCGACAAAAGAAAAGTATTGAGAATGTCTCCATGTTAAGAAACTCGACTTCTGGCTTCGTCTTGATGTCTTGTTAGTTGTTATGAGAGTAGCGTATGTGTGTGAGTGTGTGGCCCTTTAAGATATGACAGCATATGAGGTGAGTGACGTCAGTGAGTGAGTGGGCGAGAGAGGTGAACGAAGGCGACAGTGAGTCCGTGCAGGTGCTTTAGCTTGGCTGCGTCCAATAAAGTCACAAAGTTGCAACAAACCACCGGCCTTGTCATTCACCCTCAGCTGTAAAGACCCACTTCCGGGTAAAGTGAAGGTTGTTAGCCCCGAAGTACATAGGCCCTGGAGGAACGTCTCCCCTGTGCCCCTCAACTACAGTCTGGGAGCGCCCCCCCCCCCCCCCCTCCACCCACACAAAGCCTCTTCTTTTCCTTGTGACACAGAAGGACGACACCGCAGCGCTGCAATAAAACACACTCAGATCTTCTGTTTCTAGCCGATACTGCGTTATTTTACTTTATTTTCTATGTAGTAACGCATCATGTAGTAACGGTAACTGAGTTACTGAATATAAAAAATAACGCGTTAGATTACTAGTTATTGCCGAAACAGTCCCAACACTGCTTATAACACAGTATCTACTGGATTTTTTAATGTATAAAACATAATTGTTTAGCAAAATGTGTATGTTCAATTGTACAGGTTGCTATTCACTTACCGTATTTTGAAGCGGTTTTTTTTCAAATTTTCTTTTGGACTTTTCATGGTTTAAATTCAAATTAAAGTATACCAATGCCAAAATACTTGTCTCAAATGTTAGGTATATGTATTAATTAAGGGTGTAACGGTACACAAAAATTTCAGTTCGGTACGTACCTCGGTTTAGAGGTCACGGTTCGGTTCATTTTCGGTACAGTAAGAAAACAACAAAATATACATTTTTTGGTTATTTGTTTACCAAATTTGTGAACAATGGCTTTATCCTTTTAACATTGGGAACACTATAATAATTCTGCCCAGAAATAGAAATAGCTGTGTGTGTGATGGATATGAGCCACCACTAGGCTGATCAGTGCAACATCAGGCAGTCATGAATGCTAAGCATAACAATAACATACATATACACACAGGGTGCATTGCCAGGGTTCATGTGGTCAACATATATACAATAAAAACTAAATAAGATAAGGCTCAGAATTGGTTTCTACATATAAAGTGATTTTTTTTGATTGATTGATTGAGACTTGTATTAGTAGGTTGCACAGTACAGTACATATTCCGTACAATTGACCACTAAATGGTAACACCCCAATAAGTTTTTCAACTTGTTTAAGTCGGGGTCCACGTTAATCAACATTAAACTGCCTCAAATTGTTGCTCAGATTAAATAAAATGACAAAACTTTTCTTCTACATATAAAAAGTGCAACATTAAACAGTTTCAAGTCAACTCAGCCTCAGATTAACTTTTCTTTCCCCCCAGTCTTTAAAGGGGAACATTATCACCAGACCTATGTAAGCGTCAATATATACCTTGATGTTGCAGAAAAAAGACCATATATTTTTTTAACCAATTTCCGAACTCTAAATGGGTGAATTTTGGCGAATTAAACGCCTTTCTATTATTCAGCTCTGTTATTATTCAGCTCTGTTATTATTCAGCTCTGTTATTATTCAGCTCTGTTATTTTCCGTTTTTTCGATTGTTTTCCGTACCTTGGAGACATCATGCCTCGTCGGTGTGTTGTCGGAGGGTGTAACAACACGAACAGGGACGGATTCAAGTTGCACCAGTGGCCCAAAGATGCCAAAGTGGCAAGAAATTGGACGTTTGTTCCGCACACTTTACCGACGAAAGCTATGCTACGACAGAGATGGCAAGAATGTGTGGATATCCTGCGACACTCAAAGCAGATGCATTTCCAACGATAAAGTCAAAGAAATCTGCCGCCAGACCCCCATTGAATCTGCCGCAGTGTGTGAGCAATTCAGGGACAAAGGACCTCGGTAGCACGGCAAGCAATGGCGGCAGTTTGTTCCCGCGGACGGGCGAGCTAAACCCCCTGGATGTCTTGGCTCACACCGTCCCTTATGCCACCGAAGATGATCAAGAGAAGAATATCGACCCTAGCTTCCCTGGCCTGCTGACATCAACTCCAAAACTGGACAGATCAGCTTTCAGGAAAAGAGCGCGGATGAGGGTATGTCTACAGAATATATTAATTGATGAAAATTGGGCTGTCTGCACTCTCAAAGTGCATGTTGTTGCCAAATGTATTTCATATGCTGTAAACCTAGTTCATAGTTGTTAGTTTCCTTTAATGCCAAACAAACACATACCAATCGTTGGTTAGAAGGCGATCGCCGAATTCGTCCTCGTTTTCGTCGGTTTCGCTTGCATACGGTTCAAACCGATATGGCTCAATAGCTTCAGTTTCTTCTTCAATTTCGTTTTCGCTACCTGCCTCCACACTACAACCATCCGTTTCAATACATTCGTAATCTGTTGAATCGCTTAAGCCGCTGAAATCCGAGTCTGAATCCGAGCTAATGTCGCTATAGCTTGCTGTTCTATGCGCCATGTTTGTTTGTGTTGGCATCACGTCACAGGAAAATGGACGGGTGTATATAACGATGGTTAAAATCAGGCACTTTGAAGCTTTTTTTAGGGATATTGCGTGATGGGTAAAATTTTGAAAAAAACTTTGAAAAATATAATAAACCACTGGGAACTGATTTTTTAATGGTTTTAACCATTCTGAAATTGTGATAATGTTCCTCTTTAACCCTGGTGACTTTCACTCAATCTTCATGTTTTTTGCCAGAAAAATCAGTTTATCTACATTGTCTGCAGAAAGAGCAGACCTGCTTGCAGTTAAAATGTCTCCAGCTGTGGAAAATACCCTTTCACTGGGCACGGAGGTAGCAGGTATGGCGAGGTAGTGCCTGGCTAACTTGACAGTAAGAGGATATATGGGCTCATTGTTCTTCCACCATAGAAGTGGCTCAAAATCTAGTTTTTAATGCAATATGGTCTTAAATCTGCTGCTATAAAATCATTTGTTATTGCTTTAGCCCTGCCTGACTCGCCGAGGAGAGGCTGCTTGAATGCGGTGTTTGCACGAAGCTCGTCTTTCTCGTCTTTGAAGCGATGTTCAGTTGGGGGTGAACTTGGTCCTCCATTGTTGTATCGCACCGCGAAGCCGAAGTGTTCCCAAACGGGAGATGTTAAAGAGGCAGGAGGGTCTTCCAGCTCTGGATTTTACATGTTGTAGTAGCCCGGTCGTTGCTAGCATGCCGTGTGTTGTGCCTCAGTGTGCATTGTTTACACAATGTGCGTTACGCTACTTAATATGTTCGTGTGGAAACTCGTTCGGTACACCTCCGAACCGAACCGAACCACCCGTACCGAAACGGTTCAATACAAATACACGTACCGTTACACCTTTAGTATTAATGTCAATTTGTGAGAGAGATTCTGTTTCCAGAATGAATGTAAATACATTTACAAGAAAAAAACAGCTGCAAAAGATTTTCGTTTTTTTGTAATTCCTATTTTTATACATTTATGGCTCTAAAAAAAAACAAACGCCTGGATATTTTGCGGAGAACTTTTAACCTAATGTCATTGTCTATGCAAAAATGCAAAAAGAAAGAGTAGTGCCCAGACGTGGGAACGAAAATCACTTTCTAGCCACTTTTTCCTGGTTCACCTTATGGCAGTGGTTCTTAACCTGGGTTCGGTGAGTCGGGTTTAGGGGTTCGGCGGAGGTCAAGACACACCCGACTCATCGTGTAAATACAAACTTCTCCCTATCGGCGTATTACGGATACGACAACAGCAGAAGTCAGACTGATTTGCAGGTGTGTTAATTTGTTGTGAGTTTATGCACTGTGTTGGTTTTGTTCTTTGAACAAGGTGATGTTCATGCACGCTTCATTTTGTGCACCAGTAATAAAACATGGTAACACTTTAGTATGGGGAACATATTCACCATTAATTAGTTGCTTATTAACATGCAAATTAGTAACATATTGGCTCTTAACTAGTCATTATTAAGTACTTATTATGCAGTACCGGGACTTCCTTTCCTGGTGCATTGATTTCCATTTCCATAGGTCTCTCCAAGGTTTCTCTTAGTCATTCACATCGATATCCCACTGGGGTGAGTTTTTCCTTGCCCTTATGTGGGCTCTGTACCGAGGATGTCGTTGTGGCTTGTGCAGCCCTTTGAGACACTTGTGATTTAGGGCTATATAAATAAACATTGATTGCCCGATTGTAGCTGAGATAGGCTCTAGCGCCCCCCGCACCCCCAAAGGGAATAAGCGGTAGAAAATGGATGGATGGATGATTGACTTATTAATGCATTATTCGGCATGGCCTTATTATAACCCTAACCCTCTAACCCTAACCCCCTAACCCTAACCAAATATGGGTTGGGTTGGGTTGTACTTGTATAGCGCTTTTCTACCTTCAAGGTACCCAAAGCGCTTTGACACTACTTCCACATTTACCCATTCACACACACATTTACACACTGATGGAGGGAGCTGCCATGCAAGGCGCTAACCAGCACCCATCAGGAGCAAGGGTGAAGTGTCTTGCTCAGGACACAACGGACATGACGAGGTTGGTACTAGGTGGGGATTGAACCAGGGACCCTCGGGTCGCGCACGGTCATTCTTCCACTGCGCCACACCGTCTCTATAACTCTAAATTAAGTCTTTGTTACTTAGAATATGCATACTTGCCAACCTTGAGACCTGCGATTTCGTGAGGTGGGGGGGCGTGTTCGGGGGTGGGGTGGGGGCGTGGTTAGGGCAGGGGCATGGTTAAGAGGGGAGGAGTATATTTACAGCTAGAATTCACCAAGTGAAGTATTTCATATATATAAGAAATACTTGACTTTCAGTGAATTATATATATATATATATTTATTTATTTTATTTTATTTTATCTTATTTTATTTTATTTTATTTTATATATGTATTGTTGCGTTTGGACCAGTTGTTCCTCCCAGGGAATTCAAGTCGCTGGTCGCTCCCAAGCTCTTTACGACACTTAAAGCTGAGTAGAAGAACCACCAGAGACAGAATAGGTATTTTGTAATATATTTGCAAAGCTTTGTAAATATACTGAGACCAGTCCAGCATAGAACATTCAATCGCGTAGCTAAGATGGTCTGCCTCCCCAATGAAAAACCCTCTCTTCTATCAAGTCTCTCTCCCTCCCACCCTCGTTGTCTTGTCTTTCCAGCCCAAACACATGCCCATTATCCTCCGCACCTGGACATAAGAATAGATAAGAAGAAGGAGTATCTCTCTTTCTTACATTCCATATTCAAGGTTAGCACACAGTATTTGCAGACAACCAAAAGACCACAATTGGAAGAAAAACACTAGCTGTTTTGTAATATGATTATGAAATAAAAGAAGTAACACTTAAATTCGCATATATGTAAATATCTGCCTCCGACAGTGTATATATATATATATATATATATATATATATATATATATATATATATATATATATATATATATATATATATATATATATATATATATATATATATAAATAAGAGAAATACTTGAATTTCATTGTTCATTTATTTACACATATACACACACACATAACACTCATCTACTCATTGTTGAGTTAAGGGTTGAATTGTCCATCCTTGTTCTATTCTCTGTCACTATTTTTCTAACCATGCTGAACACCCTCTCTGATGATGCATTCTGCTTCGTCTCCTTGTTGTGTGCGCAGTTGTGCACTGCACTCTCTAAAAGCCGTAGATGTTATTGTCACATATGCATGTACAGTAGATGGCAGTATTGTCCTGTTTAAGAGTGTCACAACATTGCTGTTTACGGCAGACGAAAACATGACTGCTGTTGTTGTGTGTTGTTATCGTGCTGGGAGGACGTTAATGAAACTGCCTAACAATAAACCCACATAAGAAACCAAGAACTCGCCCTCCATCATTCTACAGTTATAACGTCATTGGGCAGGCATGCTGTTTATATTGTGGAAAAGCGGACGTGAAAACAGGTTCATTTAGGTCCGCCTGAATTTCGGGAGATTTTCGGGAGAAAATTTGTCCCGGGAGGTTTTCGGGAGAGGCGCTGAATTTCGGGAGTCTCCCGGAAAATCCGGGAGGGTTGGCAAGTATGAGAATATGTTCCCCTAGTGTCCCAAAAACTCCAAATTAAGTCTTTGTTACTTAGAATATGTTCCCCATACTAAAGTGTTACCAAAAACATATAACTTTGTCTTGAATTTGAAAAAAAAAACATTTTATTTTTCACTAAAGAAGGGTTGGGTGAATGCGCATATAAAACTGGTGGGGTTCGGTACCTCCAACAAGGTTAAGAATCACTGCCTTATGGCCTATATCCCCTTATTATACAGTACTCTACTGATTCAAAAATACTGACACTAATATAATCCCCTTGAGTTATTTTTAAACATCTTCTCGTAGCTTGCTTTGCAGTCATCCTATCTTTTTGGAAAATAAAAAGGAGCATGAACAAGATAAAGCGCCCAAAAGGGGATCAAGGTTGCAGAAAGAGATAAGCAAAAACAGAGAGTGATATGAGGAATGATTGTATGAATGGAAATAAGCCATTACAGGAGACATTTTTTTTTGGCATTTTAAGCACAATATGTTGACTTCAAAATAGCAGTACAATGGAAAAACAAGTTGACTTTGTATGCTTAGTTGTGTTTCATTGTATCCATTAAAGGGGAACATTATCACCAGACCTATGTAAGCGTCAATATATACCTTGATGTTGCAGAAAAAAGACCATATATTTTTTTAACCGATTTCCGAACTCTAAATGGGTGAATTTTGGCGAATTAAACGCCTTTCCATTATTCGCTCTCGGACGTTGTGACGTCACATCGGGAAGCAATCCGCCATTTTCTCACTTTCGTCGGTGTGTTGTCGGAGGGTGTAACAACACGAACAGGGACGGATTCAAGTTGCACCAGTGGCCCAAAGATGCCAAAGTGGCAAGAAATTGGACGAAATTTGTTCAAAATACGAGGGTGTGGGGAAAGCCGACGAAATGGTCAGTCGTTTGTTCCGCACACTTTACCGACGAAAGCTATGCTATGACAGAGATGGCAAGAATGTGTGGATATCCTGCGACACTCAAAGCAGATGCATTTCCAACGATAAAGTCAAAGAAATCTGCCGCCAGACCCCCATTGAATCTGCCGGAGTGTGTGAGCAATTCAGGGACAAAGGACCTCGGTAGCACGGCAAGCAATGGCGGCAGTTTGTTCCCGCAGACGAGCGAGCTAAACCCCCTGGATGTCTTGGCTCACACCGTCCCTTATGCCACCGAAGATGATCAAGAGAAGAATATCGACCCTAGCTTCCCTGGCCTGCTGACATCAACTCCAAAACTGAACAGATCAGCTTTCAGGAAAAAAGAGCGGATGAGGGTATGTCTACAGAATATATTAATTGATGAAAATTGGGCTGTCTGCACTCTCAAAGTGCATGTTGTTGCCAAATGTATTTTATATGCTGTAAACCTAGTTCATAGTTGTTAGTTTCCTTTAATGCCAAACAAACACATACCAATCGTTGGTTAGAAGGCGATCGCCGAATTCGTCCTCGCTTTCTCCCGTGTCGCTGGCTGTCGTGTCGTTTTCGTGGGTTTCGCTTGCATACGGTTCAAACCGATATGGCTCAATAGCTTCAGTTTCTTCTTCAATTTCGTTCTCGCTACCTGCCTCCACACTACAACCATCCGTTTCAATACATGCGTAATCTGTTGAATCGCTTAAGCCGCTGAAATCCGAGTCTGAATCCGAGCTAATGTCGCTATAGCTTGCTGTTCTTTCCGCCATGTTTGTTTGTGTCGGCTTCACTATGTGACGTCACAGGAAAGTGGACGGGTGTATATAACGATGGTTAAAATCAGGCACTTTGAAGCTTTTTTTCGGGATATTGCGTGATGGGTAAAGCTTTGAAAAAAACTTCGAAAAATAAAATAAGCCACTGGGAACTGATTTTTAATGGTTTTAACCATTCTGAAATTGTGATAATGTTCCCCTTTAAACCAGTGTCTTTCAACCACTAGTGTGCCGTGGGAAATTACCGTATTTTTCGGACTATAAGTCCCAGTTTTTTTCATAGTTTGGCCGGGGGTGCGACTTATACTCAGAAGCGACTTATGTGTGAAATTATGAACACACTAGCGTGAAATATCAAATAATATTATTTATCTCATTCACGTAAGAGACTAGACGTATAAGATTTCATGGGATTTAGCGATTAGGAGTGACAGATTGTTTGGTAAACGTATAGCATGTTCTATATGTTATAGTTATTTGAATGACTCTTACCATAATATGTTACGTTAACATACCAGTTGGTTATTTATGCCTCATATAACGTACACTTATTCAGCCTGTTGTTCACTATTCTTGATTTATTTTAAATTGCCTTTCAAATGTCTATTCTTGGTGTTGGCTTTTATCAAATACATTTCCCCAAAAAATGCGGCTTATACTCCAGTGCGACTTATATATGTTTTTTTCTTTATTTATTGTACATTTTCGGCCGGTGCGACTTATACTCCAGTGCGACTTATACTCCGAAAAATACGGTATGCAACGTCACCCATTTGGTCCAAAAAATATTTTTTGCAAATCAATAATTACAATCTGCAAATAATGTGCCGTTGCTTAGTGTCTGTGCTGTGCAAAACTGGGCAGGGTAACCACGTCGTACTCCATGTCTGCAGGTAGTTAATTGCTTTGTAAAAGTCGGGATGTGAGACGAGGATGGTTTGTGGTGATCCCAATACGCAGACCACAGCGGGAGGCAGAGGGCAGGTAAAAAGGTATGTAAGGCTTAAACCAATAATGAACGAAAGGAAAAGGCAATGGCTATGCAAAACGAAACTAAAACTGAACTGGCTACAAAGTAAACAAAAACAGAATGCTGGACGACAGCAAAGACTTACCGTATTTTCCGCACTATTAGCCGCACCTAAAAACCACAAATTTACTCAAAAGCTGACAGTGCGGCTTATAACCCGGTGCGCTTTATATATGGATTAATATTAAGATTCATTTTCATAAAGTTTCGGTCTCGCAACTACGGTAAACAGCCGCCATCTTTTTTCCCCGTAGAAGAGGAAGCGACCGCCAAGGTAAGCACCCGCCCCCATAGAACAGGAAGCACTTCTTCTTCTACTGTAAGCAACCACCCGCCCGCGTAGAAGAAGAAGAAGAAGCGCGCGGATATTACGTTTCATTTCCTTTGTGTGTTTACATCTGTAAAGACCACAAAATGACTCCTACTAAGCGACAGGTTTCCGGTTCATGAAAAGACGCAATCTCTCCATCCGCACACGGACTACTATTTCACAGCAACTGCCTAAAGACTTTCAAGAAAAGCTGGCTACTTTCCGTGCATATTGTAAAAACAAGATAGCTGAAAAAAAGATCCGGCCAGAGAACATTATCAACATGGACGAGGTTCCACTGACTTTTGATATTCCTGTGAACCGCACTGTGGATACAACGGGAGCACGTACGGTGAATATTCGCACCACAGGGAATGAGAAGTCATCCTTCACTGTGGTTCTAGCTTGCCATGCTAATGGCCAGAAACTTCCACCCATGGTGATATTCAAAAGGAAGACCTTGCCAAAAGAGACCTTTCCAGCCGGCGTCATCATAAAAGCTAACTCGAAGGGATGGATGGATGAAGAAAAGATGAGCGAGTGGTTAAGGTAAGTTTACGCGAAGAGGCCGGGTGGCTTTTTTCACGCAGCTCCGTCCATGTTGATATACGACTCCATGCGCGCCCACATCACGCTGGTTTTTAATATATTATTAAAGTTTGACTGACCTATCTGACTGTTTTTTTGACATTCCTTTAGCGCAGTTAGATGCGGCTTATAACACGGGGCGGCTTATAGGTGGACAAAGTTTTGAAATATGCCGTTCATTGAAGGCGCAGCTTATAGCCCAGGGCGGCTTATGGTGCGGAAAATACGGTACTGTGGAGCAAAGACGGCGTCCACCATGTACATCCGAACATGACATGACGATCAACAATGTCCCCACAAAGAAGGATAAAAACAACTGAAATATTCTCGATTGCTAAAACAAAGTAGATGCGGGAAATATCGCTCAAAGGAAGACATGAAACTGCTACAGGAAAATACCAAAAAAAGAGAAAAAGCCACCAAAATAGGAGCGCAAGACAAGAAGTAAAACACTACACACAGGAAAACAGCAAAGAAGTCCAAATAAGTCAGGGTGTGATGTGACAGGTGGTGACAGTACACCTACTTTGAGACAAGAGCTATAGTGATGCATGCTTGGTTATGCTTTAAAGTCAAATCCAACAATTGCGACAACGACTTTTTTACTGTCAACTGAGTTTCGTTTTTTAACGATTTCTGCTGGTGGATTTTTTTCAACGCAAAAAAATGTGCCTTGGCTCAAAAAAGGTTGAAAAACACTGTTCTAGATGGCTTCATGTCGAACGTGACATTTACGCGACCTGTGATTGGATACTCACCGGGACCGTTAGCGGATGAATATGAGAACACATGCAGTTGATAGACAGCCGCGATAGCCAATCAGATCACGAGTAGTTGACAGTATCATATCTAGGTAGCCTGATGTTAACGAGACTGTGATTGGATACTCACTTGTCATTCCAAAAGTGAGTATCCGATCACAAGTTTCAATTTAGCAGGAAGCGGGAAGTGTTGAGAAGGAGAACAAAACGTCGATTAGGTGGCAGATATACATTTGCAAGGCCATTTTCAAGAAGGATATTTAAAGAGAAACCACATCTTGTGAGACAAATTGTAAGTTCAAATATTGTATTTCTTTATTTTTTCACGTTTAATGTTTTTTTTTTTTGCAATTTTAATTTTGACAGTACCACACAAGATATGTTTTGATTGTTGATGCAGGTTTATTGATTTTTAAATGCGCCAGAAAATAACCCGTTTTGTACACTGTTGAGGTGGTTCAATGCACAGTAGTGCGTAAATGTGTTCCTGTGTAGTATTTCTCCAGCAATGGTCATGTGGTGACATTAATGATGGTATTTTGAGAGGTAATCATTGAAGTCGGACATCACTGAATGCCTAGGTGGGAAACGCCCGGCCCGCCACATAGAAGAATAGAATAGAATAGAATAGAATGGACTTTATTGTCAATATATTTGCATATAACGAGATTAAGGACTCCAACTTAATGTGTGGTAGTGGGAACAAATATGGGGTAGAAAAATAAATTACACAAAAGGTAATAAAGAAAAAAACTAAGAATTGAAATAAACAAGACTACTATCCAATAAAAATAATAAGCAATCCTGTACAATATACATAACACTGTAGAAATACAAAATACTGTACAATATACAGAATAAGACAAGAGTACCGGTGTAATAAATAACAATCAGTGTCGGACGTATTGCACTCGAAGGGTAATATTGCACAGTAGGGTATTAGGGTAGGATATTGTATAGGGGTGAATTATTATTATTATAAGTTAAAGTTCAAGATGGTGACAGCTCTGGGAAAGAAGCTGTCTCTGAGCCTGTTTGTTTTGGTTTTGATTAAGGCTGAAACGACGCGTCGACATAGTCGACGTCATCGGTTACGTAAATACGTCGACGCCGTTTTTGTGCGTCGGCGCGTCGCATATTTACGTCACACTACTTTACTGTCATGGCGGAGCGCAAAGCAGACGATGCGAGCGAGGGGAAAAAGCACGCCAAAAGTCGTCAAAAGTGTGGGCGTATTTCAATAAACGGCCTAATAATGTTGTTGTATGCACACTGTGTCGAGCGGAAATGGCCTATCATAGCAGCACAACGGCTATGAACAAACATTTGAAAAGAAAACCCCCGACAGCGTTCTTGCCATCACCATCAACAAGTCAATCGTCCGCGTGCGTATACGTTGTCATTATTACACAAAAACATGAATGTGTCATTTGTATCTGCGTTGTAAATTCATAAACTAAAGCACCGTTTCGCTCTGAGAGGCGCGTTTGGCGTGCCTGTTCAGTGTTTACAAAGACGCGCTCCTCTTTAACGCTGTGGAGAGGCGGGGGCGGCGAGCGAGCGGCGAGGCGGGGCGCGCCGGGAGCGACGCCGCAATCGTGCCCAGGTGCGCGATCCGCGCAGTTGGAAGAGAAAAGACTTTGTGTAAAATTAAAAGATTGTAAACCTGGCAAAGCCGTCTGGCGTTCAGTCTGTCGGTCCTGAAAGAACCCCACGGCACAAGACGTGTCACAAACGCTAACGTTAATTAGTTGTGCAAATACCTTTTACAACATTAACAGTTACATATACTATGTACAAACGAACAATTAACTTTCACTTTAATCATACTATCATTGTTGTGTTATTAAGCAAAATAAGCAATACTTTTACTTTTGTTGAAATGTTTACACTGTACACTTTTTTGTATTGGATGTTTAGCTTTATTTTTGCACATTTTAGCAAATAAGCAATACTTTTACTTTTGTTGAAATGTTTACACTTGTTACAGAATATTTCCGTTTTGCACTTTTTTGTATTGGATGTTTATCTTTATTTTTGCACATTTTAAAGCAAAATAAGCAATACTTTTACTTTTGAAATGCTTATACTATTCCAGAATATTAAGATTTGCACTGGATGTTTACTTTTATATTTGCACATTAAAAAGCAAATAAGCTACTTTTAATTTTGTTAAATGTTGAAAGTTTTAAATGTTTACATTGTTACAGAATATTTTGTCATGTTGTTGTCAATGTTGACTGACTAGTGGCCATACTTTTTTTTTTGTAAATAAAAGCCATGCCTTTTGAAAAAACTGGCCTACATTTATTTTTTCCTCTTCATTTTAAATTTAAAAAAAAATCGGTAAAAGGAAAAATAATCTATAGATTAATCGAAAAAATAATCTATAGATTAACCGATTAATCGGAAAAAAATAATCTATAGATTAATCGATAGAAAAATAATCGTTAGCTGCAGCCCTAGTTTTGATGCACCTGTAGCGCCTGCCCGATGGTAGCAGGTCGACCAGGTGGAAGCCAGGGTGTGTGCTGTCCTTTTTGCTCTGTTGAGGCAACGGGAGTTGTGTAAATCCTTCAGGGAGGGGAGGGGGCAGCCGATTATTTTTTCTGCAGACTTTATGACCCTCTGGATCGCCTTTTTGTCTGCAGCTGGCGTACCACACTGTTATGCAGTACGTCAGCAGGCTCTCGACAGCCGAGCGATAGAAGGTCACCATCAGCTGCCTCTCCAGTCTGTTCTTCCTCAACAATATGCAGTAGGGCCTCGGGTACTGAGCTGTCCAATGAATGCGACTCTTTTAAGACACCACTAATCTCATGTTTTTGCTCTTACCAAACTTTATCCACTTTATTTTCTCGTGTTGCATATTTTGTCTTACCGTATTTTCCGCACTATAAGGCGCACCGGATTATTAGCCGCACCTTCTATGAATTACATATTTCATAATTTTGTCCACCAATAAGCCGCCCCGGACTAAAAGCCGCGCCTACGCTGCGCTAAAGTGAATGTCAAAAAAACGCTGCGCTAAAGTGAATGTCAAAAAAACAGTCAGATAGTTCAGTCAAACTTTAATAATATATTGAAAACCAGCGTTCTAACAACTCTGTCCCAAAATGTACAAATGTGCAATCACAAACATAGTAAAATTCAAAATGGTGTAGAGCAATAGCAACATACCGGTAATGTTGCTCGAACGTTAATGTCACAACACACAAAATAAACATAGCGCTCACCTTCTGAAGTTATTCTTCATTCGTAAATCCTTCGAATTCTTCGTCTTCGGTGTCCGAATTGAAAAGTTGCGCTAGCGTGGGATCCAAAATGGCCGGTTCCGTCTCGTAGAAGTCATCGGGAGTCAGTGTCGCTGTTGTTCTGTGAATCCTGCCTTCCGGAAAGCTCGGACCACAGTTGTGACCGAAATATCTGCCCAAGCATTTACGATCCACTGGCAGATGTTGGCGTATGTCGTCCGAGGCTGTCTGCCCGTCTTAGTGAAGGTGTGTTCGCCTTCGGAGCTGTGTGAAAAAAGCCACCCGGCCTCTTCGCGTAAACTTCCCTTAACCACTCGCTCATCTTTTCTTCATCCATCCATCCCTTCGAGTTAGCTTTTATGATGACGCCGGCTGGAAAGGTCTCTTTTGGCAAGGTCTTCCTTTTGAATATCACCATGAGTGGAAGTTAGCATGGCAAGCTAGAACCACAGTGAAGGATGACTTCTCATTCCCTGTGGAGCGAATATTCACCGTACGTGCTCCCGTTCCACAGTGCGGTTCAGTTGCTGTGAAATACGGTAGTAATCCGTGTGCGGATGGAGAGATTGCGTCTTTTTATGAACCGGATCGTTTAGTAGGAGCCATTTTGTGGTCTTTACAGATGTAAACAGGAAATGAAACGTACGGTGATATCCGCGCGTTTTTTCTTCTTTTTCCGGGGGCGGGTGAAGCGCTTCCTGTTCTATGGGGGCGGGTGAAGCGCTTCCTGTTCTATGGGGGCGGGTGCTTTCCTTGGCGGTTGCTTGCGTAGAAGAAGAAGCGCTTCCTGTTCTACCGGGAAAAAAGATGGCGGCTGTTTACCGAAGTTGCGAGACCGAAACTTTATGAAAATGAATCGTAATAAAGCGCACCGGGTTATTAGGCGCACTGTCAGCTTTTGAGAAAAATTGTGGTTTTTAGGTGCGCCTTATAGTGCGGAAAATACGGTACTCAACCATCTCACCTCATCCTACCATCTGTCATAGAACCTCCTCTTGGTCAGTTCTAATCACCTGTGTGCAGTGTTGGGACTAACGCGTTACTAAGTAACGCGTTACTGTAACGCCGTTAGTTTCGGCGGTAACTAGTAATCTAACGCGTTATTTTTTTATATCCAGTAACTCAGTTACCGTTACTACATGATGCGTTACTGCGTTATTTTACGTTATTTTTTAATGTAGTATCGGCTAGAAACAGAAGAAGTGTCGTCCTTCTGTCTCACAAGGAAAAGAAAAGGCGTGCTTTCCTCGACCGAGGAGCGGAGCGCAGGGGAGACGTTCCTCCAGGGCCTATGTACTTCGGGGCTAACACCCTTCACTTTACCCGGCAGTGGGTCTTTACAGCTCCGGACTCGAGGGTGAATGACGAGGCCGGCGGTTTGTTGCAATTTTGTGACTTTATTGGTGTCTTGCACACAGCCATCCACCAAGCTAGAGCACCTGCACGCATCCACTGTTGCGCTCCCTCGCCTCTCTCGCCCACTCACTCACTGACGTCACTCACCTCACATGCTGTCATATCTTAAAGGGCCACACACACACACACACACACACACACACACACACGCTACTCTCATAACAACTAAAAAGACATCATGGCGAAGCCAGAAGTCGAGTTACATGGAGACATTGTCACTACTTTTCTTTTGTCGAGCACAAAGAAAATAACATTTTAGTTAAATGTAAGTTGTGTCTTGGATCAAAGATCCCATCTACTTAAAGTTAAAGTGACAATGATTGTCACACACACACTAGGTGTGGTGAAATTATTCTCTGCATTTGACCCATCACCCTTGATCACCCCCTGGGAGGTGAGGGGAGCAGTGAGTAGCAACAGTGACCGCACCCGGGAATACTGCCCAAAACAGCAATTCAAATCTGCTGAAACAGCTACATAAATGTAAATGGGTTATACTTGTATAGCTTTTCTACCTTTTTCAGGAACTCAAAGCGCTTTGACACTATTTCCACATTCACCCATTCACACACACATTCACATACTGATGGCGGGAGCTGCCATGCAAGGCACTAACCAGGACCCATCAGGAGCAAGGGTGAAGTGTCTTGCTCAAGGACACAACGGACGTGACTAGGATGGTAGAAGGTGGGGATTGAACCAGTAACCCTCAGATTGCTGGCACGGCCACTCTCCCAACTTCGCCACGCCACATAAGCAACATGCTTTGACGAAGCTAGTAAAGAGAGACACAGACTCCGATGCCACTTCACCTCCACCTAAGGATTTTAACGGAGGGACTGCTAGCCAGGACAACATTGATAGAGCCATTGCAGCGTATGTGCTAGAAGACATGCAGGCTATTTCTACAGTGGAGTCACCCGTTTTCTGGCAGCTAAATAGCATGATACCGGCATCAAACAACAAATGGCACAGAAAACATGTTCCAAGTACCTGGACAGTGAGTACATAAACATGGAAAGCGAGCTAAAGAAAACACTCCAAACTCTGCCTCTGCTCATCATTGAAGGTACACACTGTCAATTCTCTTATATACTATTTCATTCTAGACTTCTAGAGTGTTTGATTATCACATCACTCTAAATGTAAAGACTATAAAGTTCACAAACATAAAGAGGGATGCTAGTGGGCCAGGCCAATCTTTCATTTTCTCTAAACTAAAACTGGGGAAATGTGTAGAGTCTTCTGGGCTTCACTACAGTGTTGATCTCCTGAATACATGATTTTATTTCACAATTCCTTGAGAGAAAAAAAATGCCTGATTAGACTTTGTGTATGTCATGTGTGCCTTCCTTGGGTGAAGCCAGCTTTACAGCTATGTTGTTATTATGCGGTTTGTTACTTATGTATGTTATGTTGCAGCTATTTCAAATAGTTTTGTCAATTTGTTGTGGCCTGAAATAAATTGGCCCTTTGAAACATATCTTTGTCTTTGTGTGTTGTATGTAGAGCACATTGCTTAGCAGAGTTCAGTGATGCAAATGCATGTCAAGTTGATCAACACATTGTATTATTCTCCAGTGCAATAACAGTACTGAAACGAAGGCTAAAAGGACATTAATGGGAGCCTTAAAAAAAAGGAGAAAAAAATAAGTAACTAAATAGTTACTTTTCACAGTAACGCATTACTTTTTGGTGTAAGTAACTGAGTTAGTAACTCAGTTACTTTTGAAATAAAGTAACTAGTAACTGTAACTAGTTACTGGTTTTCAGTAACTAACCCAACACTGCCTGTGTGTCAGGTACATGGCTATTTGATTGTTGCAGAACTAGCCTTATTTCTGACTCCATCTCAAGCCAAATGCAAATATACCAGACTGACACCCGGAGCCTTTGATATTCCAGCTGTGTCACACATAAAGAAATGATCACAGTCAAATGTTGAAAACCTTTCATCTTGAAGCAAGTCTCTTGATGGAAAATTAAACAGGCTGGCAGGGTGATGAAGGTACCTATCGTGACCTGAAACTGACAGCGGTTTTATCATCGCCACTTTTTCTTTTATTAGGAACCATGAAAGTGTCTTTGCTATCTGAATGTATTTTACCTTCCAATTCTTGAAGATAAAACACTTTTAAAGTTTTTCCGCTGATATGACTGGTTTTATTTAAAGTAGGCTCTGTAGACTGGGGTCACTCTTGGACGTGATAGACGCTATATGGGACATTCTACGGTTCTGGTTTAAAGTGAGGTTGGGAATTTTGACATATTTTATTCCCAAAACTTTTCCCCCTAATATATTCTACAATATCTGAATAAAACATTTCCAGGAAAAGAACAGTGAGCTTTAATTTTGTATTTTCAGAATGTTTGGTAATGGTTGGCATTTTTACCACTGTGTTACATGGCCTTTCCTTTTAACAACACTCAGTAAACATTTGGGAACTGAGGAGACCAATTTTTGAAGCTTTTCAGGTGGAATTCTTTCCCATTCTTTCTTGATGTACAGCTTAAGTTGTTCAACAGTCCGGGGGTCTCCGTTGTCCTATTTTAAGCTTCATATTGTGCCACACATTTTCAATGAGAGACAGGTCTGGACTACAGGCAGGCCAGTCTAGTACCCGCACTCTTTTACTATGAAGCCACGCTGTTGTAACACATAGCTTGGCATTGTCTTGCTGAAATAAGCAGGGGCGTCCATGATAACGTTGCTTGGATGGCAACATAAGTTGCTCCAAAACCTGTATGTACCTTCCAGCATTAATGGTGCCTTCACAGATGTGTAAGTTACCCATGTCTCGGGCACTAATACACCCCCATACCATCACAGATGCTAGCTTTTCAACTTTGCGCCTAGAACAGTCCGGATGGTTCTTTTCCTCTTTGTTCCCGAGGACACGACATCTGTAGTTTCCAAAAACAATTTGAAATGTGGACACGCCAGAACACTTTTCCACTTTGCATCAGTCCATCTTAGACTAGCTCGGGCTCAGCGAAGCGTTTGCTGGGTGTTGTTGATAAATGGCTTTGGCTTTGCGTAGTAGAGTTTTAACTTGCACTTACAGATGTAGCAACAAACTGTAGTTACTGACAGTGGTTTTCTGAAGTGTTCCTGAGCCCACGTGGTGATATCCTTTACACACTGATGTCGGTTTTTGATGCAGACTGGGGACCCTTTTCTGCTGCAGCCTTCTTCCGCCATCGCAGTTCTTAAATCTGCCGTTGAGGTTTTCACCGTATCCCTGGCTAGGGGGCAGTCAGGTACTAGGCCTTTGCATACTTGCCAACCTTGAGACCTCCGATTTCGGGAGGTGGGGGGGGGGGGGGTTCGGGGGGTGAGGGGGGTGTGGTTGGGGGCGTGGTTAAGAGGGGAGGAGTATATTGGCAGCTAGAATTCACCAAGTCAAGTATTTCATACATATATATATATATATATATATATATATATATATATATATATATACAGGTAAAAGCCAGTAAATTAGAATATTTTGAAAAACTTGATTTATTTCAGTAATTGCATTCAAAAGGTGTAACTTGTACATTATATTTATTCATTGCACACAGACTGATGCATTCAAATGTTTATTTCATTTAATTTTGATGATTTGAAGTGGCAACAAATGAAAATCCAAAATTCCGTGTGTCACAAAATTAGAATATTACTTAAGGCTAATACAAAAAAGGGATTTTTAGAAATGTTGGCCAACTGAAAAGTATGAAAATGAAAAATATGAGCATGTACAATACTCAATACTTGGTTGGAGCTCCTTTTGCCTCAATTACTGCGTTAATGCGGCGTGGCATGGAGTCGATGAGTTTCTGGCACTGCTCAGGTGTTATGAGAGCCCAGGTTGCTCTGATAGTGGCCTTCAACTCTTCTGCGTTTTTGGGTCTGGCATTCTGCATCTTCCTTTTCACAATACCCCACAGATTTTCTATGGGGCTAAGGTCAGGGGAGTTGGCGGGCCAATTTAGAACAGAAATACCATGGTCCGTAAACCAGGCACGGGTAGATTTTGCGCTGTGTGCAGGCGCCAAGTCCTGTTGGAACTTGAAATCTCCATCTCCATAGAGCAGGTCAGCAGCAGGAAGCATGAAGTGCTCTAAAACTTGCTGGTAGACGGCTGCGTTGACCCTGGATCTCAGGAAACAGAGTGGACCGACACCAGCAGATGACATGGCACCCCAAACCATCACTGATGGTGGAAACTTTACACTAGACTTCAGGCAACGTGGATCCTGTGCCTCTCCTGTCTTCCTCCAGACTCTGGGGCCTCGATTTCCAAAGGAAATGCAAAATTTGCATGGTTGGGTGATGGTTTGGGGTGCCATGTCATCTGCTGGTGTCGGTCCACTCTGTTTCCTGAGATCCAGGGTCAACGCAGCCGTCTACCAGCAAGTTTTAGAGCACTTCATGCTTCCTGCTGCTGACCTGCTCTATGGAGATGGAGATTTCAAGTTCCAACAGGACTTGGCGCCTGCACACAGCGCAAAATCTACCCGTGCCTGGTTTACGGACCATGGTATTTCTGTTCTAAATTGGCCCGCCAACTCCCCTGACCTTAGCCCCATAGAAAATCTGTGGGGTATTGTGAAAAGGAAGATGCAGAATGCCAGACCCAAAAACGCAGAAGAGTTGAAGGCCACTATCAGAGCAACCTGGGCTCTCATAACACCTGAGCAGTGCCAGAAACTCATCGACTCCATGCCGCGCCGCATTAACGCAGTAATTGAGGCAAAAGGAGCTCCAACCAAGTATTGAGTATTGTACATGCTCATATTTTTCATTTTCATACTTTTCAGTTGGCCAACATTTCTAAAAATCCCTTTTTTGTATTAGCCTTAAGTAATATTCTAATTTTGTGACACACGGAATTTTGGATTTTCATTTGTTGCCACTTCAAATCATCAAAATTAAATGAAATAAACATTTGAATGCATCAGTCTGTGTGCAATGAATAAATATAATGTACAAGTTACACCTTTTGAATGCAATTACTGAAATAAATCAAGTTTTTCAAAATATTCTAATTTACTGGCTTTTACCTGTATATGTATATATGTATATATATATATGTATATATATATATATATATATGTATATATATATATATATATATGTATATATATATATCCTGAAAATATGCAAACAAAACTGTGTTTAGATAATTGATACTTCAAACTTGCATAAATATAACATGAATATAACATAACTTGGCTTCTGAGAGCTTCAAAATGTAATGAATAAAATGCTAAAATTGTTGATAAACAAGCAATTATTTTAATAAATAAATATGGTCATTTTAAATGAATTATTATAATAATTTAAAATTAATTATTTCAAATATGTTTATTTTAATGTATAATTCTAAGGCTGGATGTAATAAGGAGTCAGAAAAAATACAAATAAAAATACAATTAATTTTGATGTTTTTAGCAAAATATAGTAAAAATGTATTTAGTTTTTTGTTTTTTTTAATTAATAAATATGTTTATTTTTAGGTAAGATAAACATAATAATACAATTTATCTCTAGTCTGGATGATTTAGTTCTTGTCACCCTGTTGTCCTCCTGTAGTGAAAAAAGGCTTACTCAGGTCGCATGGAGCTGGAGGGGGCGTGGCTTCCAGCTCCACCTGAAAATCGGGAGATTTTCGGGAGAATATTTGTCCCGGGAGGTTTTCGGGTGAGGCGCTGAATTTCGGGAGTCTCCCGGAAAATCCGGGAGGGTTGGCAAGTATGGGCCTTTGCCAAGGGCCACCTGGGGTAACAGTAGTAAAGGGGTTAACCTCCTAGTGCCCCAAGACCCCCATAGAGGAGCCTCCACTGCCGGATGCACTTTAACGTTATGCCCAGGACATGCTTTGGACTAATCAGGTAGAATGCCCCATATACACATTAGGACGTGAAAGATCTGTTCTCCACCAGATAAACGTACTTGCATAGTGTTAGATATCGAGATAAACTGAGACAAATAATGCCATAAGCAATATCTTGACGTGCAGCACGAGTTGCTAACACACAGCAGATGTGCTGTGCAGAAAGATGAAACAGTAACCTGAATGTGTCAGCGCGGATTATTTGGAGAGGTGACATGTTGAAAATGTAAAATACAATACAGGCGGCGGCAATAATATCTCTTTGTCTTATGTGTGGCTTATTTCCCCCAACTACTGTCACATTTCATGCTCTGTGGAGGTGACAATATTTTAGTTTATATGGTCGGACTTGCTCAAACAAATATTGATAAATTATGACGGATGAGTCTTAAAATATTGAATGTATTCTTTTTATTAGGGATGTCCGATAATATCGGCCTGCCGATATTATCGGCCGATAAATGCATTAAAATGGAAAATCGGAAATGATCTGTATCGGTTTTTATCTTTTTTTTTTTCTTTTATTTTAATTTTTTTAATTAAATCAACATAAAAAACAAAAGATACACTTAAAATTAGTGCACCAACCCAACAAACCTCCCTCATACCTGCCAACTACTCCGGTTTTCCCGTAATTAGTACGGTTTTCATCAACCTATTCCGGGTTACGGTTGCAGTGATAAAAAATCCGGTTTTTCATTAATAATTTTTTTTTTTTTTTTTTTTAAGTTTTATTCACGAAATCGCGTAACAACAATGACAATCGACACTGCTTCCCGTAACTTCCTATCGAGCCATTCCGAATGCCATGCGCGAGGCTATTTATAGCACCGCTGCCAAGCACGAGGCACCAGTTGCCGTTGTTTCCAAACGAGCGAAAGATCATGGAATCAGCCGGAGAAAAATCGCAAACGAGTCTTAAACCGAAAAGAAAACTGCAGTAATTCCGTGAAGAATATTCAAAAGCCTATCCGGGAATAATTATCCGTTCCAAAAAGGGTGAAAACTACGCGAATTGCACCTTGTGCAGACAAGATTTTTCGATCGGACACGGAGGAATTAGCGAGGGAATGCAATACGGCTTCCACGGGCGAAAACTTCTACAAAATACTCGCGGAAGAAATAGACTCAAACGAAATTCCTTGGCAGAATTTGGTTTGCTTTGCTGCCGATAATGCTGCAGTGATGATGGGATCTAAAAAGGGTGTTGCAGCTTTCATCACGGAAATGTCTCCTTCGGTTTACATCGCCGGTAAGTACAGTTCGTAGCATAAAAAAACTCACAAAACATAAAATTTTAAGTAAATCTTTTATTACATAAACAATAAATCAAATCATAAATAATTTATGTGTACAGTATATCTTTTTATTTGTGATAACGATAACATGTTCAAAACAAGTAACATATAACTATCATACTATTCTATTACTCTTTATTAATTTGAAAAATGTCGTCATGAAGTTTTATATTTATATTTCTTTATATTTCTTTCATAAACCAAAATTTCGACCTGAAGTTTCTTGTTACAATAATGTCTGCAATATCAATAATGACATGTCTTATTTATATTGTCTAATTTGAACCAAATACTCTCAAAAATCTTATTCTTTCAAGTTGTTGAAAGTTTCAACATATATGATAGACTGATAGAAAAGTGATGGTTTAGCAACATTTTAACCTGTCTGAATGCTAATAATCATTTTGCGTCGGGGGGCGATCTGAACTCCCCACCAGGACTTTGTCCTGGACCTACCGAGGCCTGTGGCCCCTGGACCCTGGCTACTAGGTTTTTCTGATTTCAAAAGTTGGCAGGTATGCTCCCTCATTCACACAAAAGGGTTGTTTCTTTCTGTTATTAATATTGTGGTTCCTACATTATATATCAATATATATCAATACAGTCTGCAAGGGATACAGTCCGTAAGCACACATGATTGTGCGTGCTGCTGCTCCACTAATAGTACTAACCTTTAACACTTAATTTTACTCATTTTCATTAATTACTAGTTTCTATGTAACTGTTATTATATTGTTTTACTTTCTTTTTTATTCAAGAAAATGTTTTTAATTTATTTATCTTATTTTATAAAACATTTTTAAAAGTACCTTATCTTCACCATACCTGGTTGTCCAAATTAGGCATAATAATGTGTTAATTCCACGATTGTATATATCGGTTGATATCGGTATCGGTAATTAAAGAGTTGGACAATATCGGATATCGGCAAAAAGCCACTATCGGACATCCCTACTTTTTATGCCTAACGACAAATGTTACCACATGTTTTATTTTTTATTTTATTTTATTTTATTTTTATTTTTTTTATTTTTTTCACTTAACATTTATTAATTTTTTATTTTTTATTATTTAAATATTTTTTTTAAAAGAATTTATTGATCAATCAAACAAAACAATACACAACAATACCATATTATCCATCCATCCATCCATCTTCTTCCGCTTATCCGAGGTCGGGTCGCGGGGGCAGCAGCCTAAGCAGGGAAGCCCAGACTTCCCTCTCCCCAGCCACTTCGTCCAGCTCTTCCCGGGGGATCCCGAGGCGTTCCCAGGCCAGCCAGGAGACGTAGTCTTCCCAACGTGTCCTGGGTCTTCCCCGTGGCCTCCTACCGGTCGGACGTGCCCTAAACACCTCCCTAGGGATACCAATACCATAATAATTCAATCCAATTCCAAAACCAAACCCGACCCAGCAACATTCAGAATAGCAATAAACAGAGCAATTGAGACACATGTTTTCATGAACGCCAGGGGTGTCCGAACATTTACCGCAATTTTTTTTTTTTTTAAACTCGCTAAAACCAATCTGTGTAATGCACCGTATTTTCCGGACCATAGGGCGCACCGGATTATAAGGCGCACTGCCGATGAACATACTTGCCAACCTTGAGACCTTTGAATTCGGGAGATTGGGGGGGGGCGGTGTTTGGTGGTAGCGGGGGTGTATATTGTAGCCCGGAAGAGTTAGTGCCTCAAGGGGTTCTGGGTATTTGTTCTGTTGTGTTTATGTTGCGTTACAGTGCGGATGTTCTCCTGAAATGTGTTTGTCATTCTGGTTTGGTGTGGGTTCACAGTGGGGCGGCATGGCGTAGTGGGTAGAGCAACCGTGCCAGAAACCTGAGGGTTGCAGGTTCGCAAAAAAAAAAAAAAAAAATCGCTGCCGTTGTGTCCTTGGGCGGGACACTTCACCCTTTGCCCCCGGTGCCACTCACACCGGTGAATTGAATGATGAATGATAGGTGGTGGTCGGAGGGGCCGTTGGCGCAAATTGCAGCCACGCTTCCGTCAGTCTACCCCAGGGCAACTGTGGCTATGAAAGTAGCTTACCACCACCAGGTGTGAATGAATGATGGGTTCTACATGTAAAGCGACTTTGGGTACTTAGAAAAGCGCTATATAAATCCCAGTTATTATTATTATTATTATTATATTTGTAACAGTGTTAAAGTTGTCTATACGGCCACCCTCAGTGTGACCTGTATGGCTGTTGATCGAGTATGTCTTGCAGTCCCTTTCGCGTGTATGCAGAAGCCCATGTGACTGGGCCGGCACGCTATTTGTATAGTGAAAAAGCGGACGCAATTAAAGGTTGTAGAGTACGCTAAAGGCAGTGCCATCACAGCACGCCCTTAATATTGTTGTTCGGGTGAAAATCGGGGAAATTCGGGAGTATGGTTGCCCCGGGAGATTTTCGGGAGGGGCACTGAAATTCGGGAGTCTCCCGGAAAAATTGGGAGGGTTGGCAAGTATGCCGATGAATGGTCTATTTTTTATCTTTTTTTATGTATTAGGCACACCGGATTAAAGGAGTCATATTATTATATTTGTTTCTAAATAGAAAACACTTCCTTGTGGTCTACATAACATGTAATGGTGGTTCTTTGGTCAAAATGTTGCATAGATGATGTTTTACACATCATCTTCAAGCCGCTTGCTGACAGTCGCTTCCGGATGCGCCGTTTTGTGGGCGGTCTTATTTACGTGGCTCACCTTCGACAGCGTCTTCTCCCCGTCGTCTTTGCGGTAGCGGTGTAGCGTGCAAGGACGGGAGTGGAAGAAGTGTCAAAAGATGGAGCTAACTGTTTTAATGACATTCAGACTTTACTTCAATCAATAACGGAGCAGCATCTCCTCATCCGGAAACAACCACCCCCGGAAACGTGTCCCGTGAATAACCGTCCGACCGGAACTCTCTAATAACTAAAGTTCCTTGGGTGAGTAATGTAAACTCACTACACCGGTATGTTTTAGTGCTTTCATGGCGAGTTTACTGATGGATATAAGTAAGAACTTTACACTACCGTATTTTCCGCACCATAAGGCGCCCTGGGTTATAAGCCGCGCCTTCAATGAACGGCATATTTCAAAACTTTGTCCACCTATAAGCCGCCCCGTGTTGTAAGCCGCATCTAACTGCGCTAAAGGAATGTCAAAAAAACAGTCAAATAGGTCAGTCAAACTTTAATAATATATTAAAAACCAGCGTGATGTGGGCGCGCATGGAGTCGTATATCAACATGGACGGAGCTGCGTGAAAAAAGCCACCCGGCCTCTTCGCGTAAACTTACCTTAACCACTCGCTCATCTTTTCTTCATCCATCCATCCCTTCGAGTTAGCTTTTATGATGACGCCGGCTGGAAAGGTCTCTTTTGGCAAGGTCTTCCTTTTGAATATCACCATGGGTGGAAGTTTCTGGCCATTAGCTTGGCAAGCTAGAACCACAGTGAAGGATGTGAAGGATGACTTCTCATTCCCTGTGGTGCGAATATTCACCATACGTGCTCCCATTGTATCCACAGTGCGGTTCACAGGAATATCAAAAGTCAGTGGAACCTCGTCCATGTTGATAATGTTCTCTGGCCGGATCTTTTTTTTCAGCTATCTTGTTTTTACAATATGCACGGAAAGTAGCCAGCTTTTCTTGAAAGTCTTTAGGCAGTAGCTGTGAAATAGTAGTCCGTGTGCGGATGGAGAGATTGCGTCTTTTCATGAACCGGAAACACCAAGAAGCACCACCTTTAAAATCATCCAGGTGAAGTTCGCTTGCTAGCGTTGTTGCGTTATACGCGTGTCGCTTAGTAGGAGCCATTTTGTGGTCTTTACAGATGTAAACACACAAAGGAAATGAAACGTAATATCCGCGCGCTTTTTCTTCTTCTACGCGAGCGGGTGGTTGCTTACAGTAGAAGAAGAAGCGCTTCCTGTTCTATGGGGGCGGGTGCTTACCTTGGCGGTTGCTTGCGTAGAAGAAGAAGCACTTCCTCTTCTACGGGGAAAAAAGATGGCGGCTGTTTACCGTAGTTGCGAGACCGAAACTTTATGAAAATGAATCTTAATATTAATCCATATATAAAGCGCACCGGGTTATAAGCCGCACTGTCAGCTTTTGAGTAAATTTGTGGTTTTTAGGTGCGGCTAATAGTGCGGAAAATACGGTACTTCAGGAGGATGAATGTCCCATAACAAGGAGAGAGAAAAAGAAGAAGCTTATCGACTATGGCAGGTTAAGGCCCGGGGGCCACATGCGGCCCGTTAAGCTTTTCAGTCTGGCCCGCCGGACATTCCCAAATAATTTTTTTAGATCTTTAAGATGGAAAGTGTAGCTGCCATTATGATGTGCAGTCATGTTTTCTAACGACCGTAAGTCTTGAACTATACAAAGTATTTCAATGGTTGGAATCTGCGCTTATGGATGATATACCAGTTACTAAGGTAATCTAATTAGTTACTATGGTCATCTAATTAGTTACTATGGTAATCTACGTCACAGCAGCTCAGACGAGGCACCAAGCAGTGTGGGCGGGAAGCGTTTCCACAGACGCGGAAGGAGCTTTTCACAACAAAGTTCTAAATCTTAGTGATGTATCCGATATATCAGATTGTAGGTGGGTTTATTTTGTACCCTTAGCGTTCATATTTCACTGTTTGTTGCATTTTTGTTGCGTTTCACTTGATTGTAAAATATGTCGATCGAAAGGGTGTGTGACGTTCATATTTTGTAAATATTCAATGTTTTATCGTTCATAGACAAATTAAAAATTCCATTACGTTTTTTAAGGCGGTCTGTCATAACGTTTTTAGCATTCAATCAGACATTATTGTGAAGTTTTGTGTTAGTGTCCCTAAAAATAGATATACCGGCCCCCAGACACATTTTTTTTTCTCTAAATGTGGCCCCCGAGTCAAAATAATTGCCCAGGCCTGGACTACGGTGTCGGCACGTACTACAAAGGTATACTCGCGCAAATTTTCAGGACTTATGCAGATCCCCCCCCAAAAATGGGAGCCATTACCTCCCTGCTTGGCACTCAGCTTCAAGGGTTGGAATTGGGGGTTAAATCACCAAATGATTCTTGAGCGCGGCCACCGCTGCTGCTCACTGCTCCCCTCACCTCCCAGGGGGGTGAACATGGGGATGGGTGAAATCATCAATCAAAAATATTTATGTTTATATCCTACATATGCTGTATTGAACAGAAAACTAGAAAGCAGAACATATGCATAGGAATATCAGTTTTTCAGGGCCCCCAGTCGTGTTCTAGTCTCTGACGGGAGTAAACCCCCGTCATGGTCATGGTGGACTCACGGTACTGATGGAGATGGAGATTTATCACCATTGAGGGAAATGCTCCAACAAGCAATTAGTAGCAGAACTTGCATGACATTTTACCTCTGCCATCTGTTCAGTCTTAATTAGTCTAGGACTGTGATGTACGAAGAATAATGGAGAACCTCTCTGAAAGTGTTCTCTGGAAGCCTCTCTGTACGTCGCTATGGAGTTTGAGTCAGGAACCACGAGGAGGAAATTACACTGAAAATACATTTACCACTCGTATATTTATTTATTTCTTTGAATTAGGACAATGCATATTCGTACAACATAGAGCAACAATGTAAATATGCCGGATTTAGCGCAATAGCTCATTTTCATCCGTTGTCCTAAGGCAGGTTAATACAGTAAACTAGTGTTTTTCAACCTTTTTTTTTTTAGGCAAGGCACATTTTTTAAAATAAAAAAAATCCGGAGGCACACCACCAGCAGAAAACGTTAAAAAATGAAACTCCACCAGGTGCCTTATTTTGAGTTTGTTGGTGTTTTCCTGTTTCTTGTCTTGCGCTGTTATTTTGGTGGCCCCTACCTGTTTTGTTGGTGTTTTCCTGTCGCAGTTTCATGTCTTCTGTTGCGTCGACCAGCTCTTCCTCCCAGGGAATCAAAGTTACTGGTCAATCCCAAGTTCTTTCGATGACATATATGCTGAGTAAGAAGGATCACCAAGACAGAATAGGAATATTATCAAATTTTACTGAACATTTCCGGAGATCAGCTTAACCAATACATTCATATCGGCTACTCTAGTTGATCTGCTTACTTACTTGCTTAAGGTTGCCCATCGTATCCGATGACGACAATCCATCTCTATGTTTTGTTAGTCCTCATGTGACTGAATAGTCCAATCCGTGATCCACATGATCTGCCGCAAACAGAGCAGGTGAAGGCACTGACTGGGGGTGCAGGTGTGGCAATGGCTTCATGCCTTCTTTGACGCTTCCTGGCTCGTTGACCACTTCGGTCCTCCTCAAGCTTATGAACTCCTTGTTGGAGGAGCTGCCGCCAGGTGGAACGTTGGGCTGCAGTGTCCTCCAGCTGGGTCGGGTTCAGGCCGCATTTCTTCATGACAGTCTTCATTTGATCTTTATAACGTTTTTTTGGGCCTCCTGCCAAGCGGTGACCAAGATGAAGCTGACCATAAAGCACCTTGCGTGGTAAGCGTTCTTCTGGCATCCTGATAACGTGGCCTGGCCAGCAAAGTTGGTGCTGGGTGACTGTAGCCTCCACACTGGTGCAGTTGGTCTTGCAGAGTATTTCAGTGTGGGGCACTCTGTCCTTCCAGGATATCCCCAGGATGCATTGTAAGCACCTGATGTAGAAGGCCTCCAGCATCCTGAGGTGGCGGCTGTACAGGGTCCACGCTTCACAGCTGTAGAGGAGGGTCGTCATGACCACAGCTAAATAGACCGCTACCTTGGTATGTAGCTTAAGGTCTTTGTTCTGGAAGACCCTTCCCCTGAGTCTGCCAAAAGATGCTGACACTCAAACGGAAGAGCCAACTTCTTGCACATGAAGAAAGCCCCCACCGGTCCGGAAAGCAACACGGCCTCATTGTTCTACTACAGATAAGACAAAAGGGAGTATTCCATCTCCTACAGTGCAAGCCTTCAAGGTAACACACACAGTTTACTTGCGGACAAAAGAAAGAGTACAAATGGAAAAACACTAGCTGTTTTAAACATGACTACTCTTAAACATCTATGCATTCTCCACACTTCCTTTGAGCGCTATTCCCCGCACCTGCTTTGTGTTAGCAAGCAAGGCTATTTACGTTGTTGCTATCCTTCTTGGTGTGGACATTGTTGATTGTCATGTCATGTACGGATGTACTTTGTGGACGCCGTAAGTTTTTGCTGTCGTCCAGCATTCTGTTTCGGTTTACTTTGTAGCCAGTTCAGTTTTACTTTCGTTTTGCATTTCCCTTTCCCTTTTGTTCATTTTTGGTTTAAGCATTACATACCTTTTTTACCTGCACGCTGCCTCCCGCTGTGGTCTGCATATTGGGATCAGGACAAACCATCCTCGTCTCACCCGACACATCCCGACTTTTGCAAAGCAATGAACTACCTGCTGCCACCTACTGACGTGGAGTATTACGTGGTTACCCTGCCGAGTTCTACACAGCACAGACACTAAGCAACGGAACATAATTTGCAGATTATAGTTATTGATTTGCAAACAATATTTTTTGGACCAATTAGGTGAAGTTGCATAATTTCCCATGACTGCAAGCTAATCGATGCTAACATGCTATTTAGGCTCGCTGTATGCACATATTGCATCATTATGCCTTGTTTGTAGGTATATTTGAGCTCATTTAATATATTTTACTTATGTCCTGTCATGTCTGTGTGATCATGTTTTGTTTTAGTAATGTTCGGTTTAAATTTTGGACTTTTTGTGCACTTTTGTTTTGTTTTGTCACCATAGCAACCATTAGTTTCACCTGTCACGTCACGCACCTGTTCCACGTTTGGACTCATTGTGCACTCTTGTCACCATAGCAACCATTAGTTTTCACCTGTCACGTCACGCACCTGTTTCACGTTTTGAGTCACGCACCTGCTTTCACTAATCATGTCCATAGTATTTAAGTTCATTCATTTTCTGTTGTTCGTCCTGACGACATCCCCGCATTTATGCTCCTGCACACTCTCCACACCCTGATGACCTTTGCTACTCTTTTTTTCATGCCGGTTCCATGCCAAGTAAGTTTTTGTTTGTTAAGCCACAGTTAGTGTTTTGTTTAATTGTTCATAGTTTCTGCCAATGTGCAAGTTTTGTGTTTAAAGTCTAGTTTTGTACCTCCGCCCCTGTGCGCGCTTTTCGTTTATTCCTTTTTTGATAGTTTAAATAAATCATGTACCCACCTTTAAGCCTTGACCAGTCCAGTTCATTTGCACCACGGGAGAACAAACCAAGCCAAAGTCCAAGTCCTGACATGTCCTCTGTGTGTTCAATTTATATTTGCATGTCTCGTGTAATATTGGCTGCATTTCTCATAGTAGTTTGTGTGCCATGTTGTTCCAGACCACAGCAAACGTTACCCAGCTTGCAAAGATTGTAATAAATCCATTAGAAGAAGACAGCCTGTCGTTTCCTTTTAACTTGGACACACACATTTATACCTTTGGCCATTCTAAGACAGTCATTTCCAGGAGTTATCTCACCCTCTGAGAAGGTTTACTAATGTTTTCCAATGTTGTAAAAATGAGTAGAATAAATATTACATTTCAACATTTCTGTCAAGGAAGATTTGCATCAGCCTGCGACATATAGTCATTTTGATAGTAGGCTAATATAGCTGATATAGACACTTACATCATGTGTTGTCTTCATTATACCACTTGTATAAGACTTTTAAAGCCATATTGATAGTAGGCTAATATAGACACTTAAATAAAGTTAAGTAGAAGTTAAAGTACCAATGATTGTCACACACACACAGTAAGTGTGGTGAAATGTGTCCTCTGCATTTGACCCATCCCCTTGTTCACCCCCTGGGAAGTGAGGGGAGCAGTAAGCAGCAGCGGTTGCCGCGCCCGGGAGTCATGTTTTGCCTACATTATAACACTTATATAAGACTTTTAATTTTTTGCGGCTCCAGACAGATTACTTTTTGTATTTCTGGTCCAATATAGGTCTTTCAACATTTTGGGTTGCGGACCCCTGATCGAGTGGTACGCCAAAGAATCATCCATCCATCCATTTTCTACTGCTTGTCCCTTTTGGGGTCGCGGGGAGGGGGGGGGGGGGGGGGTGCTGGAGCCTATCACAGCTGCATTCGGGCGGTAGGCGGGGTACACCCTGGACGAATCGCCACCTCATCGCAGGCCAAATAATCACGTATGTAAATATTTAAACACAGTGTTACTGTTCAAACTGTGTGTCATGTTACAGTTACTAAAAATATTAAATAATATGTGTCAGGTTCAAACACTGATGACATCTATTAATCAGACAAGAAGCAAAGTTCAATTTAGCTCATGAGGAGAAAGCATGGAGCTGCACACTTAGTCACAGTCTCGCCCTACGCTCTAAGGTTCAGCTCCCGCGTGCCTTTATTTATTCAGGAGTTCCACAGTCAACATCACTGAGGCCGCCTCTAAAAGGAGTGGTTACATATATCATGCAAAGCAGGTCCAGTACGCACAATCCGTGACGGAATGTGCTGGGGGCCTTGTGATTTCGCCTTGTCTCCGCTTCGTCTGCGTGCTGTCGTCTCATCTGCGTTGAGGTCCTTGAAGTCCTTGGCTGTTAGCGGGCTAAAACTAAAGATAACATCTGCGGCTGAGGCCACCCCTCAGACAAGAACTTTCGTCCTTGCGCAGATACAAAAGTCTAACTTGAGCACAATTGCTAATAACTATAGCAACGGACTTTAAGCATCCTAAAGTTGTGTGATAATATATATATATGATTATTCTAACAATATGCTTCTTCGATAAAACCTCAGCCTTGTTTTTAATGAATATTCAGGCCTACATTTTAATGTTGGTCGTTATGGTGGTTCTTGGAAAGCCAGGTTTTTTCCGTGGTGGTATGTATTCGACGATTCGACTGCGAGGTTAGTCAAATCGGACTCCTCCGAGTCAAATCGTTGACTATTATTGAAGACAGCCCTCATTTTAATGTGGCATGAACTATGTACTAAATTGTTACCGGTCAAATGTTACTGCCAACATGAATGTGTTGATGATATTGAAGAAATGTTGGGTATTTTATATGAGCATTTATGTAACATATTGATCCTCTATAGCAGAGTTTTTCAACCACTGTGCCGCGTGTGCCGTGAGATATTGTCTGGTGTGCCACTTAGAATGACGGGGCCTTGAGTTTGACACCTGTGCTCTATAGAATGTGATTATATTTTAATACGATCATGTTTGCTCATCATTTGTGTATTTCCTTGCAGGTCAGACGTTTGTGAAAGGAGAAGTGTCAGTGTTTGAAGATGATGTCCATGCAAAGTAAGTGTACGCCAATAAATATATGCCAATATACATGTGGTGGTGGGGGCGTGGCCAATATGACATCATGATTAATTTAACTGGCAATGATGCATGTATTTTCTTTAAAAAAGGCTTAACAAATGTTATACATACAGTATAGGCCAAAAGTTTGGACGCACCTTCTCATTCAATGCAAGGTTTTCTTTATTTTCATGACTATTTACATTGTAGATTGTCACTGAAGGCATCAAAACTATGAATGAACACATGTGGAGTTATGTACTGAAAACATGTTTTATATTCTAGTTTCTTCAAAATAGCCACCCTTTGCTCTGATTACTTTTTTTGCACACTCTTGGAATGGTTCTCACTTCACAGGTGTGCTTGAAGTTCATGGAGAGAATGCCAAAATGTCCTTTTAGAGATATGAAAATAATAACTTGAGATTGTTTTATTGATATTCTCTACAGTGAAGTCACTGTAAAACTAAGCGGACAAAAGAAAGTATACGAATATACAGATGAAGTGCACATGCATGTCGGAATGATGTTAAATTAATAATACAAGTTTGGAATAAACTGGAAACAAATCAATACAATTATACAGAATGATGGTTGGCTCTAATGTTGCCAGCTTAAAGCTACAAACCCTGTTTCCATATGAGTTGGGAAATTGTGTTAGATGTAAATATAAACGGAATACAATGATTTGCAAATCATTTTCAACCCATATTCAGTTGAATATGCTACAAAGACAACATATTTGATGTTCAAACTGATAAACGGTTTTTTTTTTTGCAAATAATCATTAACTTTAGAATTTGATGCCAGCAACATGTGACAAAGAAGTTGGGAAAGGTGGCAATAAATACTGATAAAGTTGAGGAATGCTCATCAAACACTTATTTGGAACATCCCACAGGTGTGCAGGCAAATTGGGAACAGGTGGGTGCCATGATTGGGTATAAAAGTAGATTCCATGAAATGCTCAGTCATTCACAAACAAGGATTGGGCGAGGGTCACCACTTTGTCAACAAATGCGTGAGCAAATTGTTGAACAGTTTAAGAAAAACCTTTCTCAACCAGCTATTGCAAGGAATTTAGGGATTTCACCATCTACGGTCCGTAATATCATCAAAGGGTTCAGAGAATCTGGAGAAATCACTGCACGTAAGCAGCTAAGCCCGTGACCTTCGATCCCTCAGGCTGTACTACATCAACAAGTGACATCAGTGTGTAAAGGATATCACCACATGGGCTCAGGAACACTTCAGAAACCCACTGTCAGTAACTACAGTTGGTCGCTACATCTGTAAGTGCAAGTTAAAACTCTCCTATGCAAGGCGAAAACCGTTTATCAACAACACCCAGAAACGCCGTCGGCTTCGCTGGGCCTGAGCTCATCTAAGATGGACTGATATAAAGTGGAAAAGTGTTCTGTAGTCTGACGAGTCCACATTTCAAATTGTTTTTGGAAACTGTGGACGTCGTGTCCTCCGGACCAAAGAGGAAAAGAACCATCCGGATTGTTATAGGCGCAAAGTTGAAAAGGCAGCATCTGTGATGGTATGGGGGTGTATTAGTGCCCAAGACATGGGTAACTTACACATCTGTGAAGGCACCATTAATGCTGAAAGGTACATACAGGTTTTGGAGCAACATATGTTGCCATCCAAGCAACGTTACCATGGACGCCCCTGCTTATTTCAGCAAGACAATGCCAAACCACGTGTTATATCAACGTGGCTTCATAGTAAAAGAGTGCGGGTACTAGACTGGCCTGCCTGTAGTCCAGACCTGTCTCCCATTGAAAATGTGTGGCGCATTATGAAGCCTAAAATAGCACAACGGAGACCCCCGGACTGTTGAACAACTTAAGATGTACATCAAGCAAGAATGGGAAATAATTCCACCTGAGAAGCTTCAAAAATGTGTCTCCTCAGTTCGCAAACGTTTACTGAGTGTTGTTAAAAAGAAAGGCCATGTAACACAGTGGTGAACATGCCCTACTTTGGCACGTGTTGCAGCCATGAAATTCTAAGTTAATTATTATTTGCAAAAAAAAAAATTAAGTTTATGAGTTTGAACATCAAATATGTTGTTTTTGTAGTGCATTCAACTGAATATGGGTTGAAAAGGATTTGCAAATCATTGTATTCCGTTTATATTTACATCTAACACAATTTCCCAACTCATATGGAAACGGGGTTTATAATTTTATTTGATATTTTACGCTAATGTGTTAATAATTTCACACATAAGTCGCTCCTGAGTATAAGTCGCACCCCCGGCCAAACTATGAAAAAAACTGCGACTTATAGTCCGAGAAATACGGTATAAACATATGTTTCTTATTTCCTTTTTAAACACAAATACGTAAAGTCGAGAGCATTCCACACCATTTTAAAGTGAGATCGAATAGAGATTGTTTACCTTAGTTATCACCATTTTTAAATCACTTTGTGGAGCGTTTTTATCGTTACTTAATAGCCACAAAGCCAATGGCACCTCCAATCATACTAAGTTCCCAGAGCTGGATACCATTTATTCAGCTGAATGACTCATGTGAAGAGGGTTGTGGGAAGTTAAACAGCAGCAACTTTATCGCCTCACAACACAAACGTGCAATTTGAATACAACATACGGAAATAAAACTTAAACGGAGCTCTTTAAACATAATGAGCGTAAAAGGGTTGGGTGACTTATGTCTGCAGACTACAAGAGTAGTCTTAGTTAGAGTGTGGCGTACAATTGTGGTCAAATGTGCCGTTGCTGCCCACACAACGATCCGGCACTGTCCGTCATCTTTTTCTTTGGGTCAGCTCGCCACTGAACCTTCAAGATTCAGGGTTAAAGATCAATCCTTGTCCAAGAAAAAAAACAGCTACACTAAGTGTAGCGAATGTACAAAACCCAAAACCAGTGAAGGTGGCATGTTGTCCATCCATCCATCCATCTTCTTCCGCTTATCCGAGGTTGGGTCGCGGGGGCAGCAGCCTAAGCAGGGAAGCCCAGACTTCCCTCTCCCCAGCCACTTCGTCCAGCTCCTCCCGGGGGATCCCGAGGCGTTCCCAGGCCAGCCGGGAGACATAGTCTTCCCAACGTGTCCTGGGTCTTCCCCGTGGACTCCTACCGGTCGGACGTGCCCTAAACACCTCCCGAAGGAGGCGCTCGGGTGGCATCCTGACCAGATGCCCGAACCACCTCATCTGGCTCCTCTCGATGTGGAGGAGCAGCGGCTTTACTTTGAGCTCCCCCCGGATGACAGAGCTTCTCACCCTATCTCTAAGGGAGAGCCCTGCCACCCGGCGGAGGAAACTCATTTCGGCCGCTTGTACCCGTGATCTTGTCCTTTCGGTCATAACCCAAAGCTCATGACCATAGGTGAGGATGGGAACGTAGATCGACCGGTAAATTGAGAGCTTTGCCTTCCGGCTCAGCTCCTTCTTCACCACAACGGATCGATACAGCGTCCGCATTACTGAAGACGCCGCACCGATCCGCCTGTCGATCTCACGATCCACTCTTCCCCTCACTCGTGAACAAGACTCCGAGGTACTTGAACTCCTCCACTTGGGGCAGGGTCTCCTCCCCAACCCGGAGATGGCACTCCACCCTTTTCCGGGCGAGAACCATGGACTCGGACTTGGAGGTGCTGATTCCCATCCCAGTCGCTTCACACTCAGCTGCGAACCGATCCAGTGAGAGCTGAAGATCTTGGCCAGATGAAGCCATCAGGACCACATCATCTGCAAAAAGGAGAGACCTAATCCTGCAGCCACCAAACCGGATCCCCTCAAATTCTGTCCATAAAAGTTATGAACAGAATCGGTGACAAAGGGCAGCCTTGGCGGAGTCCTTCCTCACTGGAAATGTGTCCGACTTACTGCCGGCAATGCGGACCAAGCTCTGACACTGATCATACAGGGAGCGGACCGCCACAATCAGACAGTCCGATACCCCATACTCTCTGAGCACTCCCCACAGGACTTCCCGAGGGACACGGTCGAATGCCTTCTCCAAGTCCACAAAGCACATGTAGACTGGTTGGGCAAACTCCCATGCACCCTCAAGGACCCTGCCGAGAGTATAGAGCTGGTCCACAGTTCCACGACCAGGACGAAAACCACACTGTTCCTCCTGAATCCGAGGTTCGACTATCCGGCGTAGCCTCCTCTCCAGTACACCTGAATAGACTTTACCGGGAAGGCTGAGGAGTGTGATCCCACGATAGTTAGAACACACCCTCCGGTTCCCCTTCTTAAAGAGAGGAACCACCACCCCGGTCTGCCAATCCAGAGGTACCGCCCCCGATGTCCACGCGATGCTGCAGAGTCTTGTCAACCAAGACAGCCCCAAAGCATCCAGAGCCTTAAGGAACTCCGGGCGGTTCTCATCCACCCCCGGGGCCTTGCCAACGAGGAGCTTTTTAACTACCTCAGCAACCTCAGCCCCAGAAATAGGAGAGCCCACCACAGACTCCCCAGGCACTGCTTCCTCATAAGAAGACGTGTTGGTGGGATTGAGGAGGTCTTCGAAGTATTCTCTCCACCGATCCACAACATCCGCAGTCGAGGTCAGCAGAACACCATCCTCACCATACACGGTGTTGACAGTGCACTGCTTCGTAGATAAACACTGAATTTGCAAATCCTTTTCAACTTATATTCAATTGAATAGACTGCAAAGACAAGATATTTAATGTTCCAACTGAGAAACACATGTTTTTTGTTGCAAATAATCATTTACTTAGAATTTAATGGCACTAACACATTGCAAAAAACTTTGCACAGGGGCATTTTTACCACTGTGTTACATGGTCTTTCCTTTTAACGACACTCAGTTAACGGTTGGGAACTGAGGAGACATATTTTTGAAGCTTTTCAGGTGGGATTTGTCAGGTTCAAACACTGATGACTGTTATGGTTTAACAGGGGAAGGTGACGGTGACTGACACTAGAGGGCGGTAATGTTCAATAATTTATTATATATATATAGTCCAAATATATATAATAATCAAACAATACTATATATACGAACTAAGGAAATGGAGTGTGACAAAATTCAAGAGTGTGTATGGTGTAAGACTATGTGTAGTATTTAACTGAGGTGTGTGTTACCAAATGTTGTCAAGAGACGAGGAAGTCCAGTCCATAGTGGATCTAACATAATAGTGAGAGTCCAGTCCATAGTGGATCTAACATAATAGTGAGAGTCCAGTCCATAGTGGATCTAACATAATAGTGAGAGTCCAGTCCATAGTGGATCTAACATAATAGTGAGAGTCCAGTCCATAGTGGATCTAACATAATAGTGAGAATCCAGTCCATAGTGGATCTAACATAATAGTGAGAGTCCAGTCCATAGTGGATCTAACATAATAGTGAGAGTCCAGTCCATAGTGGATCTAACATAATAGTGAAAGTCCAGTCCATAGTGGATCTAACATAATAGTGAGAGTCCAGTCCATAGTAGATCTAACATAATAGTGAGAGTCCAGTCCATAGTGGATCTAACATAATAGTGAGAGTCCAGTCCATAGTGGATCTAACATAATAGTGAGAGCCCAGTCCATAGTGGATCTAACATAATAGTGAGAGTCCAGTCCATAGTTGATCTGGCATAATATTGTGAGAGTCCAGACCATAGTGGATCTAACATAATAGTGAGAGTCCAGTCCATAGTGGATCAAACATAATAGTGAGAGTCCAGTCCATAGTGAATCTAACATAGTAGTGAGAGTCCAGTCCATAGTGGATCTAACATAATAGTGTGAGAGTCCAGTCCATAGTGGATCCAACATAATAGTGAGAGTCCAGTCCATAGTGGATCTAACATAATAGTGAGAGTCCAGTCCATAGTGGATCCAACATAATAGTGAGAGTCCAGTCCATAGTAAATCTAACATAATCGTGAGAGTCCAGTCCATAGTTGATCTGGCATAATATTGTGAGAGTCCAGACCATAGTGGATCTGACATAATAGTGAGAGTCCAGTCCATAGTGGATCTAACATAATAGTGAGAGTCCAGTCCATAGTGGATCTGACATAATAGTGAGAGTCCAGTCCATAGTGGATCTAACATAATAGTGAGAGTCCAGTCCATAGTGGATCAAACATAATAGTGAGAGTCCAGTCCATAGTGGATCTAACATAATCGTGAGAGTCCAGTCCATAGTGGATCTACCATAACAGTAAGAGTCCAGTCCATAGTGGATCTAACATAATAGTGAGAGTCCAGTCCATAGTGGATCTAACATAATAGTGAGAGTCCAGTCCATAGTGGATCCAACATAATAGTGAGAGTCCAGTCCATAGTGGATCTAACATAATAGTGAGAGTCCAGTCCATAGTGGATCTAACATAATAGTGAGAGTCCAGTCCATAGTGGATCTAACATAATAGTGAGAGTCCAGTCCATAGTGGATCTAACATAATAGTGAGAATCCAGTCCATAGTGGATCTAACATAATAGTGAGAGTCCAGTCCATAGTGGATCTAACATAATAGTGAGAGTCCAGTCCATAGTGGATCTAACATAATAGTGAGAGTCCAGTCCATAGTGGATCTAACATAATAGTGAGAGTCCAGTCCATAGTGGATCTAACATAATAGTGAGAGCCCAGTCCATAGTGGATCTAACATAATAGTGAGAGTCCAGTCCATAGTTGATCTGGCATAATATTGTGAGAGTCCAGACCATAGTGGATCTAACATAATAGTGAGAGTCCAGTCCATAGTGGATCAAACATAATAGTGAGAGTCCAGTCCATAGTGAATCTAACATAGTAGTGAGAGTCCAGTCCATAGTGGATCTAACATAATAGTGTGAGAGTCCAGTCCATAGTGGATCCAACATAATAGTGAGAGTCCAGTCCATAGTGGATCTAACATAATAGTGAGAGTCCAGTCCATAGTGGATCCAACATAATAGTGAGAGTCCAGTCCATAGTAAATCTAACATAATCGTGAGAGTCCAGTCCATAGTTGATCTGGCATAATATTGTGAGAGTCCAGACCATAGTGGATCTGACATAATAGTGAGAGTCCAGTCCATAGTGGATCTAACATAATAGTGAGAGTCCAGTCCATAGTGGATCTGACATAATAGTGAGAGTCCAGTCCATAGTGGATCTAACATAATAGTGAGAGTCCAGTCCATAGTGGATCAAACATAATAGTGAGAGTCCAGTCCATAGTGGATCTAACATAATCGTGAGAGTCCAGTCCATAGTGGATCTACCATAACAGTAAGAGTCCAGTCCATAGTGGATCTAACATAATAGTGAGAGTCCAGTCCATAGTGGATCTAACATAATAGTGAGAGTCCAGTCCATAGTGGATCCAACATAATAGTGAGAGTCCAGTCCATAGTGGGGCCAGCAGGAGACCATCCCGAGCGGAGACGGGTCAGCAGCGCAGAGATGTCCCCAACCGATGCACACGCAAGCGGTCCACCCAGGGTCCCGACTCTGGACAGCCAGCACTTCATCCATGGCCACTGGACCTGTGTCCCCCCCCCTCCACAAGGGAGAGGGGGGCAGAAAAGAAAAGAAACGGCAGATCAACTGGTTTAAAAAGCTAGAGTATACAAATGAGTTTTAAGATGGGACTTAAATGCTTCTACTGAGGTAGCATCTCTAACTGTTACCGGGAGGGCATTCCAGAGTACTAGAGCCCCAATAGAAAACGCTCTATAGCCCGCAGACTTTTTATGGGCTCTGGGAATCACTAATAAGCCGGAGTTCTTTGAACGCAGATTTCTTGCCGGGACATATGGTACAATACAATCGGCAAGATAGGATGGAGCTAGACCGTGTAGTATTTTATACGTAAGTAGTAAAATCTTAAAGTCACATCTTAAGTGCACAGGAAGCCAGTGCAGGTGAGCCAGTACAGGTATGTTTATAAGTATATAAAGGTATATACAGTATAGGCCTAATATGATCAAACTTTCTTGTTCTTGTCAAAAGTCTAGCAGCCGCATTTTGTACCAACTGTAATCTTTTAATGCTAGACATAGGGAGACCCGAAAATAATACGTTGCAGTAATCGAGACGAGACGTAACGAACGCATGAATAATGATGTTTAAAATAAATCAAAAACATGCGCATTTGATTGATGCAGCACCTGACTTAAAGACGTTATTGTTTGTGTCAAAGCAGCTTCAAGGAAGGAGGTGTGTGCTTGTAAGTCACCTTCCCCCATCTGATTTGGGCAAGAAACAAGCCTCGGGTGTCATGTACTAGCAGCGACCTCGCCGGGACCCCTGTCGTCAAGTGACGTCAACCATCTGGTGCGGAGAGACGCTCGTCTGGTAGCAGCTTTGTGAAATCTTTGTTTGCACCTTGTGTTGACCAACACAAGTTTTCAACACTGAGTATTATGTCGAGGAAAAGCTGTGTTTCTGACGAAACATAAACAGTGTTTCTCCTGCAGTAGGGACACAAACACACATGCAGCTTAGTAGACCGTCCGTCCGGATCGTCAAGTCCCGGGGCCTCATGTATAAAACTGTGCGTGGATTCCAGCGGTAAACGTTGCGTAATCCAGATTTTTTTTCAACCTTTTTTGAGCCAAGGCACATTTCTTTCATTCAAACAATACGGAGACACACCACCAGCAGAAAACGTTAAAAAAATGAAACTCCACCAGGTCGCCGTGCTTTATTTTGAGTTTGTTGTTGTTTTACTGTGTGTAGTGTTTTAGTTCCTATCTTGCGCTGTTGTAAAAGTTAAAGTACCAATGATAGTCACACACACACTAGGTGTGGAGAAATTTGTCCTCTGAGAGATGTTGGCTTACTGTACGGGAACAGGGAGCTACGTTCTGGCCCGGAGCGCAGGTTTGCACTGGCTTAAGAAGCGCGGCGTCTCATTAGCTTCAGGTGTGCAGATTGCTGATTGAACACGAGGCAGAGACAGAGACAGAGAGAATGAGCATAGAGTAGAGATGTTGGCTTACTGTACGGGAACAGGTAGCTACGTTCTGGCCCGGAACGCAGGTATGCACTGGCTTAAGAAGCGCGGCGTCTCATCAGCTTCAGGTGTGCTGATTGAACGAGAGAGAGAGAGAGAGAGAGAGAGAGAGAGAGAGAGAGAGAGAGAGAGAGAGAGAGAGAGAGAGAAGAGAGAGAGAGAGAGAGAGAGAGAGCGCTACGTTCTGGCCCGGTACGCAGGTTTCCACTGGCTTAAGAAGCGCGGCGTCTCATCAGATTGCTGATTGAACACGAGAGATAGATAGATGGATAAATGGATGGATGTCGGCTTACTGTACGGGAACAGGTAGCTACGTTCTGGCCCGGAACGCAGGTTTCCACTGGCTTAAGAAGCGCGGCGTCTCATCAGCTTCAGGTGTGCCGAGAGAGAGAGAGAGAGGTTGGCTTACTGTACGGGAACAGGTAGCTACGTTCTGGCCCGGAACGCAGGTTTCCACTGGCTTAAGAAGCGCGGCGTCTCATCAGCTTCAGGTGTGCAGATTGCTGATTGAATGAGAGAGAGAGAAAGAGATATGTCGGCTTACTGTACGGGAACAGGTAGCTACGTTCTGGCCCGGAACGCAGGTTTCCACTGGCTTAAGAAGCGCGGCGTCTCATCAGCTTCAGGTGTGCAGATTGCTGATTGATTGCAGCTGCGCCGGTGCGCACTTGGAGGTGCGCTGAACGCAGCACACATATGAATGCGCATTGACAGCTTAAAGGGGAACTGCCCTTTTTTGGAAATTTGCCGATCGTATATATATATATATATATATATATATATATATATATATATATATATATATATATATAGTCAAGGTTTCTGAGGTTTATCCATTATACAGTGCTCAATACCGGGGTAGAGCGGAATATACGTTAGGTCAGGAAAAAACACAATAGGCTATATCATCCCTACAAGCCTGTTTTGCCCACCTGTTATGGAGCAAAACGGGCTTGTAGGGAATTTTGTCTATCAATCACAATCCTTATATAAGACAAGAACACATGCTTTTATTTTTTTAATGCATTCTAACTCATAAATAAACACTAGCAAGAGTCAGTTTACAATGGGGACAATGGCAATTGCTGTATCCCGCCTATTAAGCGCTGTAAAAACCTAAAAAAAACAACCTTACATTACGTTACATGTAATGTAATAACGGGTAATATTTACTTATTTTGGTCATTTTAAACATACTGTGGTGCATTCATTTCACAGGCACATCACAGCGTTCGCTTTTTCCTTCAACAAAACACAACTACTACTAATCATGACAGACTTCGTGGTAGACAACGACGACTACTTTGGGACAAATGATTATCAGAATCGTGTATTTTTGAGCCTGAATATAAGGAGGATGAGCTACAAGTTTTAGGGGCTGAGTGATAAGCAGATCCATCAAGTAGCACTATTGTTTTGGTTTAGGAGTTGATTAGCTGTCGAAAGAACAATATGTGCATGCATGGATGTTTTATTGTCGTAATGTCTTCAACATGATTGACAGGGGTCTAATTTCACAGACGCAAGTCTGACAGATGCACAGGAAGTACTGTAAATGCACCATTAAACTACTAATTGAATGAAAAACACATCAGGTAATTGTTTTATAAGGAGTATTACTCTATTATTAAACGCCGGTCCTCCACTGTATGTAGGCATTTTTAACATATTTTAATTGCTGTTTTATTATTTTCGATGTATTTATTTTAATGAGCAAGGTCATTATGAACCTGGGTGTGTTTTCCTGCCTCGTGCAATCTGCTCTTTGCAGCTTGCTGCCACCGGAGTGTCTAATCATGGCTGCCTGATGCAGTTGGCCTCAATGGAATCAAGCTGTTTGCTAAATAGATTTTCGCCAGATTGGCCCACTCGCAGTAATGTGACATCATAACATTTTTTTTACGTGTACACTCACAAATTATGGGTGCAGTCTGGAGCTCAGAATAGAAAATAATCCTCATTAAAATCAACATGTTTATATTTTTGTAACTCTATTTACTATATATATATATATATATATATATATATATATATATATATATATATATATATATACACATACATACATACAAACCCTGTTTCCATATGAGTTGGGAAATTGTGTTAGATGTAAATATAAACGGAATACAATGATTTGCAAATCATTTTCAACCCATATTCAGTTGAATATGCTACAAAGACAACATATTTGATGTTCAAACTGCAAATAATCATTAACTTTAGAATTTGATGCCAGCAACACGTGACAAAGAAGTTGGGAAAGGTGGCAATAAATACTGATAAAGTTGAGGAATGCTCATCAAACACTTATTTGGAACATCCCACAGGTGTGCAGGCTAATTGGGAACAGGTGGGTGCCATGATTGGGTATAAAAACAGCTTCCCATAAAAGGCTCAGTCTTTCACAAGAAAGAATGGGGCGAGGTACACCCCTTTGTCCACAACTGCGTGAGCAAATAGTCAAACAGTTTAAGAACAACGTTTCTCAAAGTGAAATTGCAAGAAATTTAGGGATTTCAACATCTACGGTCCATAATATCATCAAAATGTTCAGAGAATCTGGAGAAATCACTCCACGTAAGCGGCATGGCCGGAAACCAACGTTGAATGACCGTGACCTTCGATCCCTCAGACGGCACTGTATCAAAAACCGACATCAATCTCTAAAGGATATCACCACATGGGCTCAGGAACACTTCAGAAAACCACTGTCACTAAATACAGTTGGTCGCTACATCTGTAAGTGCAAGTTAAAGCTCTACAATGCAAAGCGAAAGCCATTTATCAACAACATCCAGAATCGCCGCCGGCTTCTCTGGGCCCGAGATCATCTAAGATGGACTCATGCAAAGTGGAAAAGTGTTCTGAGGTCTGACGAGTCCACATTTCAAATTGTTTTTGGAAATATTTGACATCGTGTCATCCGGACCAAAGGGGAAGCGAACCATCCAGACTGTTATTGACGCAAAGTTGAAAAGCCAGCATGTGTGATGGTATGGGGGTGCATTAGTGCCCAAGGCATGGGTAACTTACACATCTGTGAAGGCACCATTAATGCTGAAAGGTACATACAGGTTTTGGAACAACATATGCTGCCATCTAAGCGCCGTCTTTTTCATGGACGCCACTGCTTATTTCAGCAAGACAATGCCAAGCCACATTCAGCACGTGTTACAACAGCGTGGCTTCGTAAAAAAAAAGAGTGCGGGTACTTTCCTGTCCCGCCTGCAGTCCAGACCTGTCTCCCATTGAAAATGTGTGGCGCATTATGAAGCGTAAAATACGACAGCGGAGACCCCGGACTGTTGAACGACTGAAGCTCTACATAAAACAAGAATGGGAAAGAATTCCACTTTCAAAGCCTCAACAATTAGTTTCCTCAGTTCCCAATCGTTTATTGAGTGTTGTTAAAAGGAAAGGCCATGAAACACAGTGGTGAACATGCCCTTTCCCAACTACTTTGGCACGTGTTGCAGCCATGAAATTCTAAGTTAATTATTATTTGCAAAACAAAAAAAAAAGTTTGAGTTTGAACATCAAATATCTTGTCTTTGTAGTGCATTTAATTGAATATGGGTTGAAAAGGATTTGCAAATCATTGTATTCCGTTTATAATTACATCTAACACAATTTCCCAACTCATATGGAAACGGGGTTTGTATATATATATATACATACAGTATATATATATATACATATATATATATCATAAATGTACAAACACACATGCATACATTGCCTTACCTGTATAAATGAAGGTTAAATTAATAAATCTGATAATACACAGATTAATTTACTCAACATGTACATTTCAGGCAACTTTTTTCAGCCATTTTATTCTAATCTATTTTTTACAAGGTTGCTGAGCAGATGTTTTTAGCATAGAATTTACTAATAAATGAAATATAGCAACATGGCATTGACTGCACTGAGATGTAGTAATATCATTGAATATACAGAAAATAAATGAATGAACTTACTTTTGGCCTACATTGTGAATCATATGTGTGTATATATATATACATATATATATACATATATATATATATATATTACATATATATATATATATATATATATATATATATGTCGAGGTTTCGGAGGTTTATCCGTTATACAGTGCTCAATACCGGGGTAGAGCGAAATATACGTTAGGTCAGGAAAAAACACAAGAGGCTATATCATCCCTACAAGCCTGTTTCGCTCACCTATTATGTAGCGAAACAGGCTTGTAGGGATGTTATAGCCTCTTGTGTACCCTTTTTGAAAAAGTTGTTCTATCATGTCATGTATAAAGCATGTGATGTTTCCAGCAGTGAATGAGGCCAACAGCGTGGTGAAAGTGGCCGAGTGGCAGCAGACCTACTATGCATCAGACTCTGGCATCCAATCCGGCGCCACCACGGTGCGGGATGATGACAGCAGTACTGGATACAGTGGCAGTAAGAAGTACACAAGCGCTACAACTAGTACTACCACTGCACCGGCAACAGCCACCGGTGAAGGAGGAGCAACCGGCGGACAAGAAGGTGAGACTTTTTCTGTTATTGAATATGTAGAGTTTGCTTGTTGTCACTCTCTCAAATTTTTTTTCTCCCATTTTTTAAATCCAAAACTTGGATTATGGCGATGTACTATACAGATCTACTCTCCTTTACAAGTTAGATATCGTATATCATGCTGCCTTTTGCCATACTTGCCAACCTTGAGACCTCCGATTTCGGGAGGTGGGGGGGCGTGGTCGGGGGGCGTGGTTAAGAGGGGAGGAGTATATTTACAGCCAGAATTCACCAAGTCAACTATTTCATATATATACATATATATATATATATATATATATATATATATATATATTAGAGATGCGCGGATAGGCAATTATTTCATCCGCAACCGCATCAGAAAGTCGTCAACCATCCGCCATCCACCCGATGTAACATTTGATCAGAACCGCACCCGCCCGCCATCCGCCCGCACCCGCCCGTTGTTATATATTTAATATAGACGATGCAAGGCATTAGTGAGGTTATAAAGCTTTTGCCTGTTAAAGAAAGGAGACTGATCCAATGCAGCACAGACATTCGCGTGCCACGCTGTCACGACCCAGACGCACACCAGTGCGCAATCATATGGGAGCCGCGCTGAGCGCACCTCCAAGCGCGTCTCGCTGCCGGCGACGGCCGGGTATGGGCCCAACGCTCCAGCGCCATCCATTTTCAGGGCTAGTTGATTCGGCAGGTGGGTTGTTACACACTCCTTAGCGGGTTCCGACGTCAATGGCCACCGTCCTAGCTGCTGTCTATATCAACCAGGGTGAGCCCCACCCCTTTCGTGAGCGCACTGCGCGCGGAGTGACCCCTGTTACGCGCCCCCGGCAACAGGGGTGGCGGGCAGGTAAGCTGCGCGGGCGGAGCGCGCGGAGTGACCCCTGTTACGAGCCCCCGGCCACGGGGGTGGCGGGCAGGTAAGCTGCTTACCTGCTGCGCGTGACGCCGGCCGCGGCGAAGGCGGACGAGGCGGGGTGTCGGTGCGGTGGGCGCGGTGGTGACCCTGGACGTGCGTCGGGCCCTTCTCACGGATCGCCTCAGCTACGGCTCCCGGTGGGGCCCTCTCCGTCGGGGGCCTTCTCCGCTCCGTAAAAGTGTCCATCTTTTTTTTTTTTTCTTCTGTTGTGGCATATGCAGCAGGTGCCTGCTCGTTTTTTGTATGTAGGTAACAACATTTAACTATGTATATATATTTCCGAATTGGTTTAACTGCCACCCGCCTGAATCTATTTAAAATCTAATTTTTTTTATTTCAACCGCCCGACCCGACCCGACCCGACCCGCGGATAAAATCTAATTTTTTAAAATTTCATCCGCCCGATCCGCGGATAATCCGCGGATTCCGCGGTTGTGCCCGCAAACCGCGCATCTCTAATATATATATATACATATATATCTATATAGAAATACTTGACTTTCAGTGAATTCTAGCTATATATATATATATATATATATATATATATATATATATATATATATAAATAAGAGAAATACTTGAATTTCAGTGTTCATTTATTTACACATATACACACACATAACACTCATCTACTCATTGTTGAATTGTCCATCCTTGTTCTATTCTCTGTCACTATTTTTCTAACCATGCTGAACACCCTCTCTGATGATGCATTCTGCTTCGTCTCCTTGTTGTGCGCGCAGTTGTGCACTCTTTAAAAGCCGTAGATGTTATTGTCACATATGCATGTACAGTAGATGGCAGTATTGTCCTGTTTAAGAGTGTCACAACATTGCTGTTTACGGCAGACGAACTGCTTTACGGTAGACAAAAACGTGACTCCTGTTGTTGTGTGTTGTTACCGCGCTGGGAGGACGTTAATGAAACTGCCTAACAATAAACCCACATAAGAAACCAAGAACTCGCCCTCCATCATTCTGCAGTTATAACGTCATTGGGCAGGCACGCTGTTTTATTGTGGGAAAGCGGACTTGAAAACAGGCTGTCGACACGTCACTCAGGTCCGCCTGAATTTCGGGAGATTTTCGGGAGAAAATTTGTCCCGGGAGGTTTTCGGGAGAGGCGCTGAATTTTGGGAGTCTCCCGGAAAATCCGGGAGGGTTGGCAAGTATGCCTTTTGCCTTGTCACCATGCAATGGTCTCTGTTCATCTGAGATTTAGTTCATTTAAAAGGGTTAATACATATTAACAATTGACATGTAAATATGTGAGATTCAAGCCAATTGCTCATTTCCATCTCCAGTCCCTTTGGCACGTTGATGACACCACAAAACACCTACACAGATTCACAATATTAAAAGTTTAAAATTCCAAGATTTAGGCGCAAAATATGCTGCTATACACTAGGGTTGTACGGTATACCGGTATAAGTATAGTACCACGATACTAACGAATCATATCCCGCCTCTGAAAAGTACCGGTGCACCACCCGCCCGCGCACCCGTCGTCGTCCCTGTCGTGTCATTGCTGGTTTACGAGCAGAGGAGCATGTTCGGCAGCGCGCACACACAGAGTACTTACAAGCAGACACAGTGTGTAGACAGAAAAGGGAAAACGGACGCATTCTGGCTTAAAAACTAACGATAAAGGTGAATTTCTAACACTGAAACGCCCTCAGGAAGAGGTGCTTTAAGATAGATAATCCCATAGGGGTGATGAAAGGATGGTCAGCGCCTGAGAGCTGCGGCCTACCATCATGACCCCGCACTCCCTTCCCTCTGTTGCTAGATATCTCGAGATGTATGTTGTAATATGTTTGTTTGTCTAATCTTGAACGGGTTTGTGCTGAAAACAAAGCTTTGTTGTACTTGTGCAATGACAATAAAGACCTATCTATCTATCTATCTATCTATCTATCTATCTATCTATCTATCTATCTATCTATCTATCTATCTATCTATCTATCTATCTATCTATCTATCTATCCATCTATCTATCTATCTATCTTTAAGACATGGCTAGCTAGCTAGCGGCTAATGACCATCCGTAATCGGCAGTGTTTTAGCTACTTCTAAATCACTAATCCTCGCCTCCATGGTGACAAATAAAGTGAGTTTCTTACAAGTATCGTTATCACTGCAGGACGAGGAATAGCTAAACATGCTTCACTACACACCGTATCTCACCGGCTTCAAAATGTAAACAAACACCATTGGTGGATATACAGTACACCTGACATCCACTGTAATGATACCAAGTACAGGAGTGTATCTAGTCGACACTACTATGATTACGTCGATATTTTTTGGCATCACAACATCTTCTTTCGTTTTTTTAAAGTTTATATTATGTTTATAAACTCAGTAAATACGTCCCTGGACACATGAGGACTTTGAATATGACCAATGTATGATCCTGTAATGACTTGGTATCGGATTGATACCCAAATTTGTGGTATCATCCAAAACTAATAGGTGGGGTTAGGGGTGTGTGTGTATATGCCCATTGTCTTGGGTGTGTTGATGTTGTGTTCATGTTCATAGGCCTGGGGCCGTTTTGCATGCAAGCAAAAGTTCGACTCCAGGTGTCATAGAGGAGGGAGGGAGGTCGAAAGCGTTCATCATTGAGGTGTCCTCGGGGATGTTTTCAGAACAGCCTGCTCCTGTTGTTGGAGCGTCAAGGCCATTCGAGGGAGTCAAATAGTAGATTAGGATTTTTGTTTTTCCACGAGCAGACATTACAATGACTTGTCTGTTCTATTCGTGCATGCTGGCCTTCATATCCAATTTTTCCCTTACCAGCTTTTCCATGATGTGATCCATCTTGCGATTCAGTTCAGAAATCACCCCAGTCTGTGATGCCACAGCCCGGCCTAAACCTTCCATTGCGACGAACAGCCTTTGGGCCCCTTGAGTGGCTGCCATCGTCTTACGGATTTGACGATACACCAGAGCAATGCCCAGCCCAATCAGCAGGTGCCCCGCGATCACGGTTCGAAATAGGTAGATGTCTTCCACGTCCTTGATGCAAAGGACTGAGAGGCACATGATTCTCCATTTATCCCAGGAATCTCTCACGTACCCCGCAGCAATGGTTCCATCAGAACCACTATTCCTCGTCGAAAAGATTTTGTCAGTTGAGTCGAGAGTCCAGCTTATCATTTCCATGTCTGATGTTTAGATTTGAGGACAGCGCAAAGAAAGCGGCTTCAAAAAAGTGTAGACAAGACAGAACAAAGAGAGCAAGCAGGGAGAAAAAGGGGGCGGAAAAAAATGTGACCACCCTCACCAGAGGCAAGACAGAAAACCAGTGTCCACTCTGAGGTTGTAAGTTCAAACCCTGGCCGAGTCATACCAAAGACTATACAAATGAGACCCATTGCCTCCCTGCTTGGCACTCAGCATCAAGGGTTGGAATTGGGGGTTAAATCACCAAAATGATTCCCGAGCGCGGCTACCGCTGCTGATCACTGCTCCCCTCACCTCCTAGGGGGTGGAACAAAGGGATAGGTCAAATGCAGAGAGTAATTTCACCACACCTAGTGTGTGGTGAAAAGTACAAAGTACTAACTGACGAAGATTATTAGACATGTCGGTCAATGACCGTACCAAATGCAATATGATCTACAGAATATATACAAACCCCGTTTCCATATGAGTTGGGAAATTGTGTTAGATGTAAATATAAACGGAATACAATGATTTGCAAATCCTTTTCAACCCATATTCAGTTGAATATGCTACAAAGACAACATATTTGATGTTCAAACTGATAAACCTTTTTTTTTTTTTTTGCAAATAATCATTAACTTTAGAATTTGATGCCAGCAACACGTGACAAAGAAGTTGGGAAAGGTGGCAATAAATACTGATAAAGTTGAGGAATGCTCATCAAACACTTATTTGGAACATCCCACAGGTGAACAGGCTAATTGGGAACAGGTGGGTGCCATGATTGGGTATAAAAGTAGATTCCATGAAATGCTCAGTCATTCACAAACAAGGATGGGGCGAGGGTCACCGCTTTGTCAACAAATGTGTGAGCAAATTGTTGAACAGTTTAAGAAAAACCTTTCTCCACCAGCTATTGCAAGGAATTTAGGGATTTCACCATCTACGGTCCGTAATATCATCAAAGGGTTCAGAGAATCTGGACAAATCACTGCACGTAAGCAGCTAAGCCCGTGACCTTCGATCCCTCAGGCTGTACTGCATCAACAAGCAACATCAGTGTGTAAAGGATATCACCACATGGGCTCAGGAACACTTCAGAAACCCACTGTCAGTAACTACAGTTGGTCGCTACATCTGTAAGTGCAAGTTAAAACTCTCTTATGCAAGGCGAAAACCGTTTATCAACAACACCCAGAAACGCCGTCGGTTTCACTGGGCCTGAGCTCATCTAAGATGGACTGATACAAAGTGGAAAAGTGTTCTGTGGTCTGACGAGTCCACATTTCAAATTGTTTTTGGAAACTGTGGACGTCGTGTCCTCCGGACCAAAGAGGAAAAGAACCATCCGGATTGTTATAGGCGCAAAGTGTAAAAGGCAGCATGTGTGATGGTATGGGGGTGTATTAGTGCCCAAGACATGGGTAACTTACACATCTGTGAAGGCGCCATTAATGCTGAAAGGTACATACAGGTTTTGGAGCCATCCAAGCAACGTTACCGTGGACGCCCCTGCTTATTTCAGCAAGACAATGCCAAGCCACGTGTTACATCAACGTGGCTTCATAGTAAAAGAGTGCGGGTACTTTCCTGGCCCGTCTGCAGTCCAGACCTGTCTCCCATTGAAAATGTGTGGCGCATTATGAAGCCTAAAATAGCACAACGGAGACCCCCGGACTGTTGAACAACTTAAGCTGTACATCAAGCAAGAATGGGAAAGAATTCCACCTGAGAAGCTTCAAAAATGTGTCTCCTCACTTCCCAAACGTTTACTGAGTGTTGTTAAAAGGAAAGGCCATGTAACACAGTGGTGAACATGCCCTTTCCCAACTACTTTGGCACGTGTTGCAGCCATGAAATTCTAAGTTAATTATTATTTTCCAAAACATCAAATATGTTGTCTTTGTAGTGCATTCAACTGAATATGGGTTGTATTCCGTTTATATTTACATCTAACACAATTTCCCAACTCATATGGAAACGGGGTTTGTACGATGGGTCTTATTTTGTTTGACATTGACTCATCAAGTTCAATTCTTGTGTTTTACCTCTCTGTCTATAAAATACTTTCATTTTGTGGTTCGGTTCTCAACTATAACATTCTGGCAGGATAATGCTCCTCCAATATATCACTGGTACCAAGAAGGAAGTCTGTAGTCCGCTGCGGTCATAAATGGGATGTTGTCACTTCACCCTCTTCTCTGTCACAATTTATTTCCCCAGATTTAGACGCTCAGTACTCACTAACCCGGGCTCAGCGTGTCAGGGCTGCCATGTTCCCAGAGACGCTGGTGGAGGGAGAGGCAGCCATTCCATCGGCCCAATCAGATCCCGTGCAGCAGAGCAACGTGCAAAGACTGGCGGAACCCTCCCAGTTGCTAAAGACAGCAATAGTCCACCTGATCAACTACCAGGATGATGCAGAGCTGGCAACGAGGGCCGTGCCGGAGCTCACTAAGCTGCTTGCAGACGATGATCCGGTACTTCCTGTCACTTTTACTTTACTAAAGAGTTGTTCGTTCATGCATGGCCTACCTATTTCACTCAGTCTCAAAACCAGATGATTTTACATGTTGTCTTATTTGCAAACTCTGGAAAGTCCTAATATAAGAACTGTATGCCCGTACAGTGGTACCTCGGTTTCCATTCTCCCAAAGGTTGGACCAAAATCGAACGAAAACCATTTTTTCTATTTAAAATGTTGTAAATTTATTTAATCGGTTTCAGACATCCAAAAATATCAAAGGAAAAACACATTTTGTAGGAAAATAATTGTGCTTTTACATGCAGAAAACTATGTCAAATACAGTGGTACCTCGAGATCAGTGTTGGGTTAGTTACTGAAAACCAGTAACTAATCAAATCAAATCAAATCAACTTTATTTATAAAGCACATTTAAAATTTACCACAGGGGTAGCCAAAGTGCTGTACAATGAGCAGGTTAAAAGATAAAACGAGTACCGAGCAAACACAACACAACACAAACAGAACACGATAAAAAATAAATAATTAAAATAGAATTAATAAAAACATAAAAACAGGATCACAGCAGGTGTATTATGGGGCGCCATTGCAGGATGGATATCACTCAGTGTTAAAAGCCATGGAATAAAAGTATGTTTTTAAGAGAGATTTAAAAACAGGAAGAGAGGAGGCTTGTCTAACACTCAGGGGTAGGTCGTTCCAGAGCTTGGGAGCAGCAACGGCGAAAGCTCTGTCACCTCTACGCTTCAGCCTTGTGTCAGGGACCGTCAACAGCAGCTGATCGGCTGATCTTAAGGATCGGGTGGGGCAGTAAGGCTGAAGGAGGTCGGAGAGATAGGTTGGCGCGAGGTTGTTTAGACATTTAAAAACAAATAAAAGGAGTTTAAAATGTATTCGGTAACGCACAGGGAGCCAGTGAAGGGACGCTAAAATAGGGGTGATGTGCTCGCGTCTGCGGGTCTGTGTTAGCAGACGAGCAGCAGAGTTCTGCACGAGCTGCAGGCGGGCGAGGGAGGCCTGGCTAATGCCAACATACAGGGCATTACAATAATCAAGACGAGTCGAGATAAAAGCGTGGATTAATTTCTCAAGATCATGTCTTGATAGAAGCGGTTTCACTTTCGCTATTTGGCGTAATTGATAAAAGCTTTTTTGAACGACGCTGCTGATTTGTTTTTCGAATTTAAAATCTGAGTCAAACTTTACCCCCAGGTTTGTGACACAGTCGCTGAGATACGGGGTCAGAGTGCCGAGGTCAACGTTGGGGGAGGGAGAGCGACTTGGACCGAACAACATAACTTCTGTTTTGTCTTCATTTAGGCTCAGGAAGTTAGCTGAAAGCCAGACTTTGATGTCGTGCAGGCAGTCAATAAGACGTTGAACCGTGTTATTTTGTGCCATGGGAAAATAAATCTGGCAATCATCGGCATAAAAATGAAATGCAATACTGTACTTCCTAAAAATAGAACCAAGGGGGAGAAGGTAAAGCGCAAATAAAATTGGGGCAAGGATTGAGCCCTGGGGGACCCCATGTGGTAAAGGAGCTGTGGACGACATAAAACTGTCTACTTTTACACAAAAACTCCTGTCGGTTAGGTACGACCGGAACCAGTTGAGGGCGGCGCCCTTAATGCCCACACAGTTCTCAAGACGAGTGATTAAGGTGGCGTGGTCGACGGTGTCGAACGCAGCAGACAGATCTAAAAGCACCAGGACAACATATTTACCAGAATCAGTGGACAGGAGGATATCGTTAAAAACTTTTAGAAGCGCTGACTCTGTGCTGTGGAGGGCTTTAAAACCGGACTGGAACAGCTCAGTGATACCATTATCCTCTAAGAAGGGCAACAACTGACTGTAGACAACCTTCTCTAATATTTTGGAAATGTATGGAAGATTAGAGATAGGTCTGAACTAGTTATTATTTCAAAAGTAACTCAGTTACTTACACCAAAAAGTAATGCGTTACTGTGAAAAGTAACTATTTAGTTACTTATATATATATATATATATATATTTTTTTTTTAAGGCCACCTTTAATGCCCTTTTAGTCTTCATTTTAGTACTGTTATTGCACTGGAGAATAATACAATCAACTTGACATACATTTGCATCACTGAACTCTGCTAAGCAATGTGGTCTACATACAACACACAAAGACAAAGATATGTTTCAAAGGGCCAATTTAGGCCAGAACAAATTGACAAAACTATTTTAAATAGCTGCAACATAACATACATAAGTAACAAACAGCATGATAACAACATAGCTGTAAAGCAAGGAAGGCACACACTACATACACAAAGCCTAACCAGGCGTTTTTTTCTCTCAAGGAATTGTGAAATAAAATCATGTCTGAAGCCCAGAACACTCTACACATTTACCCAGTTTTAGTTTAGAGATAAGGAAAGATTGGCCTGGCCCACTAGCATCCCTCTTTATGTTTGTGAACTTTATAGTCTATACATTTAGAGTGATGTGATAATCAAACACTCTAGAAGTCTAGAATGAAAGAGTATATAAGAGAATTGAGAGAGTGTGTGTACCTTCAGTGCGCGGTGCCTCGTTAAAACCAGCCGCTGTTGCTTAGGAGGTGAAGTGTGTCTCTCTTTACTAGCTTCGTCGAAGCATGTTGCTTTTGTAGCTGTTTCAGCAGATTTAAATTGCTAGGATAGGATATTTGATCCAAGACACAACTTATATTTAACTAAAATGTTATTTTCTTTGTGGTTGACAAAAGAAAAGTAGTGAGAATATCTCCATGTTAAGAAACTCGACTTCTGGCTCCGCCATGATGCAAACACAGACACGCCCCCTTTCACACACACACACACAAAGAGCGCGCCTCTTTTCCGGTCGCCTTTTCTGCAGCGCTCCAATAAAACACTCAGATCTTCTCAGTTTCTAGTCGATACTACATAAAAAATAACGTAAAAATAATGCAGTAATGCATCATGTAGTAACGGTAACTGAGTTACTGAATATAAAAAATAACGCGTTAAATTACTACTTACCGCCGAAAGTAACGGCGTTAGTCCCAACACTGCTTGAGATACAAATTTATTTGGTTCTGTGACGCAGCTAGTACCTTTATAAAACTTGTTATGCGAAACAGTGCTCCCCATTGAAACAAATTAAAATGAATTTAATCGGTGCTTGGGCCCCCCAAACACCATCCTTGTAACACGTTACATGCGTTTAAAAAATAAAAACAAATGTTTAAATAATAAATATTGTATGACAAACGATACAATGGAATGTACTATACACAACTACAGTAATGTTATTATCATTTACCTTGGAGAATGGACTTCTATTGTATGTCCTTCGAGCTGCTTCTCCGTCAAACACGTCATCAGCAGCTTCTCCATATTTTCATAGGTAAATGTCCTATGGTTTGTTATTATTTTAACATCATTGACTGGCTTTATCGACCCAGACTACTCCATCATAGTGCAGACTAACAGTGCTACCACTTGGCCATGTTTTTTTTTTTTTTGATGATTTCTTTCTTTAATTCAATGAATATCATCCACATCTTCTCAGCGCTGTCTTTCGCTACTGCTTTCTTTGTTCGCATAGTTGGAAAAAACAAAGTTATGTCAATCTCTAGCTAGAGGATCTTGCTATTATTGCTTATTACTTTTTTAATTAAATAATAAACTACGGTTAACAGTAGGGGTGTCAAAAAATAGATTTTCAGATAATAGTGATTCTTATTTATAACGATACTTAATTGATTCAAAAATCCATCCATTTCCTACCGCTTGTCCCTTTCGGGATCGCGGGGGGTGCTGGAGCCTACCTCAGCTGCATTTAGGTACACCCTAATCATTTTTTTATATTTTTTAATTACTTTATTTTAATTATTTTTTAAATATTTTTATTTTATTTATTTATTTATTTTTATTGACATCCAGCATCAGACATTCCTATCCATTACATCATATTCACATACATCATATATCTGTTGTCTGCCCTAAATGTCAAAATATTTGTTGTTTATATCCCAACCATACCACCCCCTCCCAAAAAATAAAAAAAAACGCAAAAAAACCCAAAGTAGTATCTACATATACATCAGTTAAATAAACAAAAAAATAAATTAATTAATAATAATAATAATAATCAGAAATAAAATAAAAATATATAAACAGATACATACCTTTTTTTATTTATTTTTAGTTATTTCATTTTTGCATTTTGTTTTTCAAATCATATTGTTAATGTAAATGCCCGTATATGCTGTACATATTTACTCGAGAGAAATAAGAAGTGTTGGATACTTCTCTGTTTGCGTTATTTTTATTTGACTTAATGAAGTGTTTGGGTAGAATTGTATTAAACAAAACTAATTTACTTTTAAGTAATAAAGAAATTGATCAAAGCTGTGTATCTATTTTATGGAGGAATGTAGTTAATCATAGAACTTGCCTCCAATGTTATTAAAAAAAAAAGTATTGATTTTGAATTGAGAATCGTTTTGAATCAAGAATCGGTTCTGAATTGAATCGAATCGAATGGAATCATGTGGTTACCGTCG